>NW_027138507.1:0-44956 GCF_035084215.1 Heptranchias perlo
TAGAGAGAGAGAGAGAGAGACACTGTACCCCCATCGAACTCCGCACACTCACAGCACAGAGAGAGAGAGAGAGAGACACTGTACCCCCATCGAACTCCGCACCCTCACACACAGAGAGAGAGAGAGAGACACTGTACCCCCATCGAACTCCGCACCCTCACACACACAGAGAGAGAGAGAGAGACACTGTACCCCCATCGAACTCCGCACCCTCACACACAGAGAGAGAGAGAGAGAGGACACTGTACCCCCATCGAACTCCGCACCCTCACACACAGAGAGAGAGAGAGAGAGAGACACTGTACCCCATCGAACTCCGCACCCTCACACACAGAGAGAGAGAGAGAGAGACACTGTACCCCCATCGAACTCCGCACCCTCACACAGAGAGAGAGAGAGAGAGAGACACTGTACCCCCATCGAACTCCGCACCCTCACACACACAGAGAGAGAGAGAGAGAGAGAGAGACACTGTACCCCCATCGAACTCCGCACCCTCACACACAGAGAGAGAGAGAGAGAGAGAGAGACACTGTACCCCCATCGAACTCCGCACCCTCACACACAGAGAGAGAGAGAGAGAGACACTGTACCCCCATCGAACTCCGCACCCTCACACAGAGAGAGAGAGAGAGAGACACTGTACCCCCATCGAACTCCGCACCCTCACACACAGAGAGAGAGAGAGAGAGAGAGAGACACTGTACCCCCATCGAACTCCGCACCCTCACACACAGAGAGAGAGAGAGAGAGACACTGTACCCCCATCGAACTCCGCACCCTCACACAGAGAGAGAGAGAGAGAGAGAGACACTGTACCCCCATCGAACTCCGCACCCTCACACAGAGAGAGAGAGAGAGAGAGAGACACTGTACCCCCATCGAACTCCGCACCCTCACACACAGAGAGAGAGAGAGAGAGAGACACTGTACCCCCATCGAACTCCGCACCCTCACACACAGAGAGAGAGAGAGAGACACTGTACCCCCATCGAACTCCGCACCCTCACACAGAGAGAGAGAGAGAGACACTGTACCCCCATCGAACTCCGCACCCTCACACACAGAGAGAGAGAGAGAGAGACACTGTACCCCCATCGAACTCCGCACCCTCACACAGAGAGAGAGAGAGAGACACTGTACCCCCATCGAACTCCGCACCCTCACACACAGAGAGAGAGAGAGAGACACTGTACCCCCATCGAACTCCGCACCCTCACACACAGAGAGAGAGAGAGAGAGACACTGTACCCCCATCGAACTCCGCACCCTCACACACAGAGAGAGAGAGAGAGACACTGTACCCCCATCGAACTCCGCACCCTCACACAGAGAGAGAGAGAGAGAGAGACACTGTACCCCCATCGAACTCCGCACCCTCACACACAGAGAGAGAGAGAGAGAGAGACACTGTACCCCCATCGAACTCCGCACCCTCACACACAGAGAGAGAGAGAGAGAGACACTGTACCCCCATCGAACTCCGCACCCTCACACACACAGAGAGAGAGAGAGAGACACTGTACCCCCATCGAACTCCGCACCCTCACACACAGAGAGAGAGAGAGAGACACTGTACCCCCATCGAACTCCGCACCCTCACACACAGAGAGAGAGAGAGAGAGACACTGTACCCCCATCGAACTCCGCACCCTCACACAGAGAGAGAGAGAGAGAGACACTGTACCCCCATCGAACTCCGCACCCTCACACACAGAGAGAGAGAGAAGAGAGAGAGAGAGACACTGTACCCCCATCGAACTCCGCACCCTCACACACAGAGAGAGAGAGAGAGACACTGTACCCCCATCGAACTCCGCACCCTCACACACAGAGAGAGAGAGAGAGAGACACTGTACCCCCATCGAACTCCGCACCCTCACACACAGAGAGAGAGAGAGAGAGAGAGACACTGTACCCCCATCGAACTCCGCACCCTCACACAGAGAGAGAGAGAGAGAGAGACACTGTACCCCCATCGAACTCCGCACCCTCACACACAGAGAGAGAGAGAGAGAGACACTGTACCCCCATCGAACTCCGCACCCTCACACACAGAGAGAGAGAGAGAGAGAGAGAGACACTGTACCCCCATCGAACTCCGCACCCTCACACACAGAGAGAGAGAGAGAGAGACACTGTACCCCCATCGAACTCCGCACCCTCACACAGAGAGAGAGAGAGAGAGAGAGAGACACTGTACCCCCATCGAACTCCGCACCCTCACACACAGAGAGAGAGAGAGAGACACTGTACCCCCATCGAACTCCGCACCCTCACACACAGAGAGAGAGAGAGAGACACTGTACCCCCATCGAACTCCGCACCCTCACACACACAGAGAGAGAGAGAGAGACACTGTACCCCCATCGAACTCCGCACCCTCACACAGAGAGAGAGAGAGAGAGAGAGAGACACTGTACCCCCATCGAACTCCGCACCCTCACACACAGAGAGAGAGAGAGAGAGAGACACTGTACCCCCATCGAACTCCGCACCCTCACACACAGAGAGAGAGAGAGAGAGACACTGTACCCCCATCGAACTCCGCACCCTCACACACAGAGAGAGAGAGAGAGAGAGACACTGTACCCCCATCGAACTCCGCACCCTCACACACAGAGAGAGAGAGAGAGAGACACTGTACCCCCATCGAACTCCGCACCCTCACACACAGAGAGAGAGAGAGAGAGACACTGTACCCCCATCGAACTCCGCACCCTCACACACAGAGAGAGAGAGAGAGAGAGACACTGTACCCCCATCGAACTCCGCACCCTCACACACAGAGAGAGAGAGAGAGAGAGACACTGTACCCCCATCGAACTTCGCACCCTCACACACACACAGAGAGAGAGAGAGAGAGAGAGACACTGTACCCCCATCGAACTCCGCACCCTCACACAGAGAGAGAGAGAGAGAGAGAGAGACACTGTACCCCCATCGAACTCCGCACCCTCACACAGAGAGAGAGAGAGAGAGAGACACTGTACCCCCATCGAACTCCACACCCTCACACACAGAGAGAGAGAGAGAGAGAGAGACACTGTACCCCCATCGAACTCCGCACCCTCACACAGAGAGAGAGAGAGAGAGAGACACTGTACCCCCATCGAACTCCGCACCCTCACACACAGAGAGAGAGAGAGAGAGACACTGTACCCCCATCGAACTCCGCACCCTCACACACAGAGAGAGAGAGAGAGAGAGACACTGTACCCCCATCGAACTCCGCACCCTCACACACAGAGAGAGAGAGAGAGAGAGACACTGTACCCCCATCGAACTCCGCACCCTCACACACACAGAGAGAGAGAGAGAGAGAGACACTGTACCCCCATCGAACTCCGCACCCTCACACACAGAGAGAGAGAGAGAGAGAGACACTGTACCCCCATCGAACTCCGCACCCTCACACACAGAGAGAGAGAGAGAGAGAGACACTGTACCCCCATCGAACTCCGCACCCTCACACACACAGAGAGAGAGAGAGAGAGAGACACTGTACCCCCATCGAACTCCGCACCCTCACACAGAGAGAGAGAGAGAGAGAGAGACACTGTACCCCCATCGAACTCCGCACCCTCACACACAGAGAGAGAGAGAGAGAGAGACACTGTACCCCCATCGAACTCCGCACCCTCACACACAGAGAGAGAGAGAGAGAGAGAGAGACACTGTACCCCCATCGAACTCCGCACCCTCACACACAGAGAGAGAGAGAGAGAGACACTGTACCCCCATCGAACTCCGCACCCTCACACACAGAGAGAGAGAGAGAGACACTGTACCCCCATCGAACTCCGCACCCTCACACACAGAGAGAGAGAGAGAGACACTGTACCCCCATCGAACTCCGCACCCTCACACACAGAGAGAGAGAGAGAGAGAGAGACACTGTACCCCCATCGAACTCCGCACCCTCACACACACAGAGAGAGAGAGAGAGAGAGAGACACTGTACCCCCATCGAACTCCGCACCCTCACACAGAGAGAGAGAGAGAGAGAGAGACACTGTACCCCCATCGAACTCCGCACCCTCACACACAGAGAGAGAGAGAGAGAGACACTGTACCCCCATCGAACTCCGCACCCTCACACACAGAGAGAGAGAGAGAGAGACACTGTACCCCCATCGAACTCCGCACCCTCACACACAGAGAGAGAGAGAGACACTGTACCCCCATCGAACTCCGCACCCTCACACAGAGAGAGAGAGAGAGAGACACTATACCCCCATCGAACTCCGCACCCTCACACACAGAGAGAGAGAGAGAGAGACACTGTACCCCCATCGAACTCCGCACCCTCACACAGAGAGAGAGAGAGAGAGACACTGTACCCCCATCGAACTCCGCACCCTCACACACACAGAGAGAGAGAGAGAGAGAGAGAGACACTGTACCCCCATCGAACTCCGCACCCTCACACACAGAGAGAGAGAGAGAGAGAGAGACACTGTACCCCCATCGAACTCCGCACCCTCACACACACAGAGAGAGAGAGAGAGAGAGAGAGAGACACTGTACCCCCATCGAACTCCGCACCCTCACACACAGAGAGAGAGAGAGAGAGAGACACTGTACCCCCATCGAACTCCGCACCCTCACACACAGAGAGAGAGAGAGAGAGACACTGTACCCCCATCGAACTCCGCACCCTCACACAGAGAGAGAGAGAGAGAGAGACACTGTACCCCCATCGAACTCCGCACCCTCACACAGAGAGAGAGAGAGAGAGACACTGTACCCCCATCGAACTCCGCACCCTCACACAGAGAGAGAGAGAGAGAGAGAGACACTGTACCCCCATCGAACTCCGCACCCTCACACACACAGAGAGAGAGAGAGAGAGACACTGTACCCCCATCGAACTCCGCACCCTCACACAGAGAGAGAGAGAGAGAGAGAGAGACACTGTACCCCCATCGAACTCCGCACCCTCACACACAGAGAGAGAGAGAGAGAGACACTGTACCCCCATCGAACTCCGCACCCTCACACACACAGAGAGAGAGAGAGAGAGACACTGTACCCCCATCGAACTCCGCACCCTCACACACAGAGAGAGAGAGAGAGAGAGAGACACTGTACCCCCATCGAACTCCGCACCCTCACACACAGAGAGAGAGAGAGAGAGAGAGACACTGTACCCCCATCGAACTCCGCACCCTCACACACACAGAGAGAGAGAGAGAGAGAGAGACACTGTACCCCCATCGAACTCCGCACCCTCACACAGAGAGAGAGAGAGAGAGAGAGACACTGTACCCCCATCGAACTCCGCACCCTCACACAGAGAGAGAGAGAGAGAGAGAGACACTGTACCCCCATCGAACTCCGTACCCTCACACAGAGAGAGAGAGAGAGAGAGAGACACTGTACCCCCATCGAACTCCGTACCCTCACACAGAGAGAGAGAGAGAGAGAGAGACACTGTACCCCCATCGAACTCCGTACCCTCACACAGAGAGAGAGAGAGAGAGAGAGACACTGTACCCCCATCGAACTCCGCACCCTCACACACAGAGAGAGAGAGAGAGACACTGTACCCCCATCGAACTCCGCACCCTCACACAGAGAGAGAGAGAGAGAGACACTGTACCCCCATCGAACTCCGCACCCTCACACACAGAGAGAGAGAGAGAGAGACACTGTACCCCCATCGAACTCCGCACCCTCACACAGAGAGAGAGAGAGAGACACTGTACCCCCATCGAACTCCGCACCCTCACACACACAGAGAGAGAGAGAGAGAGACACTGTACCCCCATCGAACTCCGCACCCTCACAGAGAGAGAGAGAGAGAGAGAGACACTGTACCCCCATCGAACTCCGCACCCTCACACAGAGAGAGAGAGAGAGACACTGTACCCCCATCGAACTCCGCACCCTCACACAGAGAGAGAGAGAGAGAGAGACACTGTACCCCCATCGAACTCCGCACCCTCACACAGAGAGAGAGAGAGAGAGAGACACTGTACCCCCATCGAACTCCGCACCCTCACACACAGAGAGAGAGAGAGAGAGAGACACTGTACCCCCATCGAACTCCGCACCCTCACACACAGAGAGAGAGAGAGAGAGAGACACTGTACCCCCATCGAACTCCGCACCCTCACACACACAGAGAGAGAGAGAGAGAGAGAGACACTGTACCCCCATCGAACTCCGCACCCTCACACACAGAGAGAGAGAGAGAGAGAGACACTGTACCCCCATCGAACTCCGCACCCTCACACACAGAGAGAGAGAGAGAGACACTGTACCCCCATCGAACTCCGCACCCTCACACAGAGAGAGAGAGAGAGAGACACTGTACCCCCATCGAACTCCGCACCCTCACACACACAGAGAGAGAGAGAGAGACACTGTACCCCCATCGAACTCCGCACCCTCACACACAGAGAGAGAGAGAGAGAGAGACACTGTACCCCCATCGAACTCCGCACCCTCACACAGAGAGAGAGAGAGAGAGAGAGACACTGTACCCCCATCGAACTCCGCACCCTCACACACACAGAGAGAGAGAGAGAGAGAGAGACACTGTACCCCCATCGAACTCCGCACCCTCACACAGAGAGAGAGAGAGAGAGAGAGACACTGTACCCCCATCGAACTCCGCACCCTCACACACAGAGAGAGAGAGAGAGAGACACTGTACCCCCATCGAACTCCGCACCCTCACACACAGAGAGAGAGAGAGACACTGTACCCCCATCGAACTCCGCACCCTCACACAGAGAGAGAGAGAGAGAGACACTATACCCCCATCGAACTCCGCACCCTCACACAGAGAGAGAGAGAGAGAGAGAGACACTGTACCCCCATCGAACTCCGCACCCTCACACACAGAGAGAGAGAGAGAGAGACACTGTACCCCCATCGAACTCCGCACCCTCACACAGAGAGAGAGAGAGAGAGACACTGTACCCCCATCGAACTCCGCACCCTCACACAGAGAGAGAGAGAGAGAGAGAGACACTGTACCCCCATCGAACTCCGCACCCTCACACACACAGAGAGAGAGAGAGAGAGAGACACTGTACCCCCATCGAACTCCGCACCCTCACACACAGAGAGAGAGAGAGAGAGAGACACTGTACCCCCATCGAACTCCGCACCCTCACACACAGAGAGAGAGAGAGAGAGAGACACTGTACCCCCATCGAACTCCGCACCCTCACACACAGAGAGAGAGAGAGAGAGAGAGAGACACTGTACCCCCATCGAACTCCGCACCCTCACACACAGAGAGAGAGAGAGAGAGACACTGTACCCCCATCGAACTCCGCACCCTCACACACAGAGAGAGAGAGAGAGACACTGTACCCCCATCGAACTCCGCACCCTCACACACAGAGAGAGAGAGAGAGAGAGACACTGTACCCCCATCGAACTCCGCACCCTCACACAGAGAGAGAGAGAGAGAGAGAGACACTGTACCCCCATCGAACTCCGCACCCTCACACAGAGAGAGAGAGAGAGAGAGAGACACTGTACCCCCATCGAACTCCGCACCCTCACACACAGAGAGAGAGAGAGAGACACTGTACCCCCATCGAACTCCGCACCCTCACACACAGAGAGAGAGAGAGAGAGACACTGTACCCCCATCGAACTCCGCACCCTCACACAGAGAGAGAGAGAGAGAGAGACACTGTACCCCCATCGAACTCCGCACCCTCACACAGAGAGAGAGAGAGAGAGAGAGACACTGTACCCCCATCGAACTCCGCACCCTCACACAGAGAGAGAGAGAGAGAGAGAGAGACACTGTACCCCCATCGAACTCCGCACCCTCACACAGAGAGAGAGAGAGAGAGACACTGTACCCCCATCGAACTCCGCACCCTCACACAGAGAGAGAGAGAGAGAGAGAGAGACACTGTACCCCCATCGAACTCCGCACCCTCACACACAGAGAGAGAGAGAGAGACACTGTACCCCCATCGAACTCCGCACCCTCACACACAGAGAGAGAGAGAGAGAGAGAGACACTGTACCCCCATCGAACTCCGCACCCTCACACAGAGAGAGAGAGAGAGACACTGTACCCCCATCGAACTCCGCACCCTCACACACAGAGAGAGAGAGAGAGACACTGTACCCCCATCGAACTCCGCACCCTCACACACAGAGAGAGAGAGAGAGAGAGACACTGTACCCCCATCGAACTCCGCACCCTCACACACAGAGAGAGAGAGAGAGAGAGACACTGTACCCCCATCGAACTCCGCACCCTCACACACAGAGAGAGAGAGAGAGAGAGACACTGTACCCCCATCGAACTCCGCACCCTCACACACACAGAGAGAGAGAGAGAGAGAGAGAGACACTGTACCCCCATCGAACTCCGTACCCTCACACACAGAGAGAGAGAGAGAGACACTGTACCCCCATCGAACTCCGCACCCTCACACACAGAGAGAGAGAGAGACACTGTACCCCCATCGAACTCCGCACCCTCACACACAGAGAGAGAGAGAGAGAGAGACACTGTACCCCCATCGAACTCCGCACCCTCACACACAGAGAGAGAGAGAGAGACACTGTACCCCCATCGAACTCCGCACCCTCACACACAGAGAGAGAGAGAGAGACACTGTACCCCCATCGAACTCCGCACCCTCACACAGAGAGAGAGAGAGAGACACTGTACCCCCATCGAAATCCGCACCCTCACACACAGAGAGAGAAAGACACTGTACCCCCATCGAACTCCGCACCCTCACACGCAGAGAGAGAGAGAGACACTGTACCCCCATCGAACTCCGCACCCTCACACAGAGAGAGAGAGAGAGAGAGACACTGTACCCCCATCGAACTCCGCACCCTCACACAGAGAGAGAGAGAGAGAGAGACACTGTACCCCCATCGAACTCCGCACCCTCACACAGAGAGAGAGAGAGAGAGAGACACTGTACCCCCATCGAACTCCGCACCCTCACACACAGAGAGAGAGAGAGAGACACTGTACCCCCATCGAACTCCGCACCCTCACACACAGAGAGAGCTGGAGGGGGTTACAGAGATAGGGAAGGGGGGGGGCCGAAGGGCCACGGCCAGCAGAATGGGGAATTTTCAAATCGAGGCGTTGAGGGGGACGGGGAGGCAGTGTGGGTCCAGCGAGCACAGGGAGGGGGAGTGATGGGCGATCGGGACTGGGTGGGGGTGAGGATACGGGGGGAGGGTGGGGGGAGCAGCAGGGAGATCAGATGAGCTGATGGCTACGGAGGGGATGGGGGATGGAAGGAGGCCTCGGGGGTTCACTCCACTCGTTTCGTTCTCCGTTTCAGGGAAAAGATCTTCAGGGAAGATCAGGGAGCTCGGACGACAGCCACCTGGGTAATGATTGTGATCACAGATGGAGAGTCCAATGACGTGGATGTCACTTTTCCAGACGCGATAGCAGCAGCCAAAAAGAAGAATATTCTTCGTTATGCGATTGGGGTGAGTATTCCCTGGGTCTCACAGTGCGTTAGATACACTGTCCTTTCCCCCTCTGGGACCGGGTCTCACAGTGCGTTAGATACACTGTCCTTTCCCCCTCTGGGACCGGGTCTCACAGTGCGTGAGATACACTGTCCTTTCCCCCTCTGGGACCGGGTCTCACAGTGTGTTAGATACACTGTCCTTTCCCCCTCTGGGACCGGGTCTCACAGTGCGTTAGATACACTGTCCTTTCCCCCTCTGTGACCGGGTCTCACAGTGTGTTAGATACACTGTCCTTTCCCCCTCTGGGACCGGGTCTCACAGTGCGTTAGATACACTGTCCTTTCCGCCTCTGGGACCGGGTCTCACAGTGCGTTAGATACACTGTCCTTTCCCCCTCTGGGACCGGGTCTCACAGTGCGTTAGATATACTGTCCTTTCCCCCTCTGGGACCGGGTCTCACAGTGCGTTAGATACACTGTCCTTTCCCCCTCTGGGACCGGGTCTCACAGTGCGTTAGATACACTGTCCTTTCCCCCTCTGGGACCGGGTCTCACAGTGCGTTAGATACACTGTCCTTTCCCCCTCTGGGACCGGGTCTCTCAGTGTGTTAGACACACTGTCCTTTCCCCCTCTGGGACCGGGTCTCACAGTGCGTTAGATACACTGTCCTTTCCCCCTCTGGGACCGGGTCTCACAGTGCGTTAGATACACTGTCCTTTCCCCCTCTGGGACCGGGTCTCACAGTGCGTTAGATACACTGTCCTTTCCCCCTCTGGGACCGGGTCTCACAGTGTGTTGGATACACTGTCCTTTCCCCCTCTGGGACTGGGTGTCACAGTGCGTTAGATACACTGTCCTTTCCCCCTCTGGGACCGGGTCTCACAGTGTGTTAGATGCACTGTCCTTTCCCCCTCTGGGACCGGGTCTCACAGTGCGTTAGATACACTGTCCTTTCCCCCTCTGGGACCGGGTCTCACAGTGCGTTAGATACACCGTCCTTTCCCCCTCTGGGACCGGGTCTCACGGTGCGTTAGATACACTGTCCTTTCCCCCTCTGGGACCGGGTCTCACAGTGCGTTAGATACACTGTCCTTTCCCCCTCTGGGACCGGGTCTCTCAGTGCGTTAGATACACTGTCCTTTCCCCCTCTGGGACCGGGTCTCACAGTGCGTTAGATACACTGTCCTTTCCCCCTCTGGGACCGGGTCTCTCAGTGTGTTAGATACACTGTCCTTTCCCCCTCTGGGACCGGGTCTCACAGTGTGTTAGATACACTGTCCTTTCCCCCTCTGGGACCGGGTCTCTCAGTGCGTTAGATACACTGTCCTTTCCCCCTCTGGGACCGGGTCTCACAGTGTGTTAGATACACTGTCCTTTCCCCCTCTGGGACCGGGTCTCCCAGTGCGTTAGATATACTGTCCTTTCCCCCTCTGGGACCGGGTCTCCCAGTGCGTTAGATATACTGTCCTTTCCCCCTCTGGGACCGGGTCTCACAGTGAGTTAGATACACTGTCCTTTCCCCCTCTGGGACCGGGTCTCCCAGTGCGTTAGATATACTGTCCTTTCCCCCTCTGGGACCGGGTCTCCCAGTGCGTTAGATATACTGTCCTTTCCCCCTCTGGGACCGGGTCTCACAGTGAGTGAGATACACTGTCCTTTCCCCCTCTGGGACCGGGTCTCACACTGCGTTAGATACACTGTCCTTTCCCCCTCTGGGACCGGGTCTCACAGTGCGTGAGATACACTGTCCTTTCCCCCTCTGGGACCGGGTCTCACAGTGCGTTAGACACACTGTCCTTTCCCCCTCTGGGACCGGGTCTCACAGTGCGTTAGATACACTGTCCTTTCCCCCTCTGGGACCGGGTCTCACAGTGCGTTAGATACACTGTCCTTTCCCCCTCTGGGACCGGGTCTCACAGTGCGTTAGATACACTGTCCTTTCCCCCTCTGGGACCGGGTCTCACAGTGCGTTAGATACACTGTCCTTTCCCCCTCTGGGACCGGGTGTCACAGTGTGTTAGATACACTGTCCTTTCCCCCTCTGGGACCGGGTCTCACAGTGCGTTAGATACACTGTCCTTTCCCCCTCTGGGACCGGGTCTCACAGTGCGTTAGATACACTGTCCTTTCCCCCTCTGGGACCGGGTCTCACAGTGTGTTAGATACACTGTCCTTTCCCCCTCTGGGACCGGGTCTCACAGTGCGTTAGATACACTGTCCTTTCCCCCTCTGGGACCAGGTCTCACAGTGCGTTAGATACACTGTCCTTTCCCCCTCTGGGACCGGGTCTCACAGTGCGTTAGACACACTGTCCTTTCCCCCTCTGGGACCGGGTCTCACAGTGCGTTAGATACACTGTCCTTTCCCCCTCTGGGACCGGGTCTCACAGTGCGTTAGATACACTGTCCTTTCCCCCTCTGGGACCGGGTCTCACAGTGCGTTAGATACACTGTCCTTTCCCCCTCTGGGACCGGGTCTCACAGTGCGTTAGATACACTGTCCTTTCCGCCTCTGGGACCGGGTCTCACAGTGTGTTAGATACACTGTCCTTTCCCCCTCTGGGACCGGGTCTCACAGTGTGTTAGATACACTGTCCTTTCCCCCTCTGGGACCGGGTCTCACAGTGCGTTAGATACACTGTCCTTTCCCCCTCTGGGACCGGGTCTCACAGTGTGTTAGATACACTGTCCTTTCCCCCTCTGGGACCGGGTCTCACAGTGTGTTAGATACACTGTCCTTTCCCCCTCTGGGACCGGGTCTCACAGTGCGTTAGATACACTGTCCTTTCCCCCTCTGGGACCGGGTCTCACAGTGCGTTAGATACACTGTCCTTTCCCCCTCTGGGACTGGGTCTCACAGTGTGTTAGATACACTGTCCTTTCCCCCTCTGGGACCGGGTCTCACAGTGTGTTAGATACACTGTCCTTTCCCCCTCTGGGACCGGGTCTCACAGTGCGTTAGATACACTGTCCTTTCCCCCTCTGGGACCGGGTCTCACAGTGGGTTAGATACACTGTCCTTTCCCCCTCTGGGACCGGGTCTCACAGTGCGTTAGATACACTGTCCTTTCCCCCTCTGGGACCGGGTCTCACAGTGCGTTAGATACACTGTCCTTTCCCCCTCTGGGACCGGGTCTCACAGTGCGTTAGACACACTGTCCTTTCCCCCTCTGGGACCGGGTCTCACAGTGCGTTAGATACACTGTCCTTTCCCCCTCTGGGACCGGGTCTCTCAGTGCGTTAGATACACTGTCCTTTCCCCCTCTGGGACCGGGTCTCACAGTGCGTTAGAGACACTGTCCTTTCCCCCTCTGGGATCGGGTCTCACAGTGCGTTAGATACACTGTCCTTTCCCCCTCTGGGACCGGGTCTCTCAGTGCGTTAGATACACTGTCCTTTCCCCCTCTGGGACCGGCTCTCACAGTGCGTTAGATACACTGTCCTTTCCCCCTCTGGGACCGGGTCTCACAGTGCGTTAGATACACTGTCCTTTCCCCCTCTGGGACCGGGTCTCACAGTGCGTTAGATACACTGTCCTTTCCCCCTCTGGGACCGGGTCTCACAGTGCGTTAGATACACTGTCCTTTCCCCCTCTGGGACCGGGTCTCACAGTGTGTTAGATACACTGTCCTTTCCCCCTCTGGGACCGGGTCTCACAGTGCGTTAGATACACTGTCCTTTCCCACTCTGGGACCGGGTCTCACAGTGCGTTAGATACACTGTCCTTTCCCCCTCTGGGACCGGGTCTCACAGTGTGTTAGATACACTGTCCTTTCCCCCTCTGGGACCGGGTCTCACAGTGTGTTAGATACACTGTCCTTTCCCCCTCTGGGACCGGGTCTCACAGTGCGTTAGATACACTGTCCTTTCCCCCTCTGGGACCGGGTCTCACAGTGCGTTAGATACACTGTCCTTTCCCCCTCTGGGACCGGGTCTCACAGTGCGTTAGATACACTGTCCTTTCCCCCTCTGGGACCGGGTCTCACAGTGTGTTAGATACACTGTCCTTTCCCCCTCTGGGACCGGGTCTCACAGTGCGTTAGATACACTGTCCTTTCCCCCTCTGGGACCGGGTCTCACAGTGCGTTAGATACACTGTCCTTTTCTCTCTCAATCAGGTCGGCGATGCTTTCAGTACTCAGAGGGCGACAGAGGAGCTCAATATAATCGCGTCCAAACCCTCAGTGGATTTTGTGTTGAAGGTGAACAACTTTGCTGCACTGGAAAATATCAACGAGAAATTAAAGGAGAAGATATTTGCCATCGAAGGTTCGCCATTTTGACTAATGTCACCTTTAATCCCAGCTCGCTGGGCCTTTTCATTGGATGATTACCTCATGGCCGTGTTGGGTTTGTCAACGCAGAGTTCGGGAGGGTCTGTCCTCTCTCTCTATACCCCACTGTTCCCCAGTGTGTCCCCTCTCTCTATACCCCACTGTTCCCCAGTGTGTCCCCTCTCTCTATACCCCACTGTTCCCCAGTGTGTCCCCCCTCTCTCTATACCCCACTGTTCCCCAGTGTGTCCCCTCTCTATACCCCACTGTTCCCCAGTGTGTCCCCTCTCTCTATACCCCACTGTTCCCCAGTGTGTCCCCTCTCTCTCTATACCCCACTGTTCCCCAGTGTGTCCCCCCTCTCTCTATACCCCACTGTTCCCCAGTGTGTCCCCTCTCTCTATACCCCACTGTTCCCCAGTGTGTCCCCTCTCTCTCTATACCCCACTGTTCCCCAGTGTGTCCCCTCTCTCTCTATACCCCACTGTTCCCCAGTGTGTCCCCTCTCTCTATACCCCACTGTTCCCCAGTGTGTCCCCTCTCTCTATACCCCACTGTTCCCCAGTGTGTCCCCCTCTCTATACCCCACTGTTCCCCAGTGTGTCCCCTCTCTCTATACCCCACTGTTCCCCAGTGTGTCCCCTCTCTCTATACCCCACTGTTCCCCAGTGTGTCCCCTCTCTCTATACCCCACTGTTCCCCAGTGTGTCCCCTCTCTCTCTATACCCCACTGTTCCCCAGTGTGTCCCCTCTCTCTCTATACCCCACTGTTCCCCAGTGTGTCCCCTCTCTCTCTATACCCCACTGTTCCCCAGTGTGTCCCCTCTCTCAATACCCCACTGTTCCCCAGTGTGTCCTCTCTCTCTACACCCCACTGTTCCCCAGTGTGTCCCCTCTCTCAATACCCCACTGTTCCCCAGTGTGTCCCCTCTCTCTCTATACCCCACTGTTCCCCAGTGTGTCCCCTCTCTCTCTATACCCCACTGTTCCCCAGTGTGTCCCCTCTCTCTATACCCCACTGTTCCCCAGTGTGTCCCCTCTCTCTATACCCCACTGTTCCCCAGTGTGTCCCCCTCTCTCTATACCCCACTGTTCCCCAGTGTGTCCCCTCTCTCTCCATACCCCACTGTTCCCCAGTGTGTCCCCTCTCTCTCTATACCCCACTGTTCCCCAGTGTGTCCCCTCTCTCTCTATACCCCACTGTTCCCCAGTGTGTCCCCTCTCTCTATACCCCACTGTTCCCCAGTGTGTCCCCTCTCTCTCTATACCCCACTGTTCCCCAGTGTGTCCCCTCTCTCTCTATACCCCACTGTTCCCCAGTGTGTCCCCTCTCTCTATACCCCATTGTTCCCCAGTCTGTCCCCTCTCTCTATACCCCACTGTTCCCCAGTGTGTCCCCTCTCTCTCTATACCCCACTGTTCCCCAGTGTGTCCCCTCTCTCTCTATACCCCACTGTTCCCCAGTGTGTCCCCTCTCTCTCCATACCCCACTGTTCCCCAGTGTGTCCCCTCTCTCTATACCCCACTGTTCCCCAGTGTGTCCCCTCTCTCTATACCCCACTGTTCCCCAGTGTGTCCCCCTCTCTCTATACCCCACTGTTCCCCAGTGTGTCCCCTCTCTCTCTATACCCCACTGTTCCCCAGTGTGTCCCCTCTCTCTCTATACCCCACTGTTCCCCAGTGTGTCCCCTCTCTCTATACCCCACTGTTCCCCAGTGTGTCCCCTCTCTCTCTATGCCCCACTGTTCCCCAGTCTGTCCCCTCTCTCTCTATACCCCACTGTTCCCCAGTGTGTCCTCTCTCTCTATACCCCACTGTTCCCCAGTGTGTCCCCTCTCTCTATACCCCACTGTTCCCCAGTGTGTCCCCTCTCTCTATACCCCACTGTTCCCCAGTGTGTCCCCTCTCTCTATACCCCACTGTTCCCCAGTGTGTCCCCTCTCTCTATACCCCACTGTTCCCCAGTGTGTCCCCTCTCTCTCTATACCCCACTGTTCCCCAGTGTGTCCCCTCTCTCTATACCCCACTGTTCCCCAGTGTGTCCCCTCTCTCTATACCCCACTGTTCCCCAGTGTGTCCCCTCTCTCTCGATACCCCACTGTTCCCCAGTGTGTCCCCTCTCTCTATACCCCACTGTTCCGAATTGTGTGTCCCCTCTCTCTATACCCCACTGTTCCCCAGTGTGTCCCCTCTCTCAATACCCCACTGTTCCCCAGTGTGTCCCCTCTCTCTATACCCCACTGTTCCCCAGTGTGTCCCCTCTCTCTATACCCCACTGTTCCCCAGTGTGTCCCCTCTCTCTATACCCCACTGTTCCCCAGTGTGTCCCCTCTCTCAATACCCCACTGTTCCCCAGTGTGTCCCCTCTCTCTATACCCCACTGTTCCCCAGTGTGTCCCCTCTCTCTCTATACCCCACTGTTCCCCAGTGTGTCCCCTCTCTCTATACCCCACTGTTCCCCAGTGTGTCCCCTCTCTCTATACCCCACTGTTCCCCAGTGTGTCCCCTCTCTCTCTATACCCCACTGTTCCCCAGTGTGTCCCCTCTCTCTCTATACCCCACTGTTCCCCAGTGTGTCCCCTCTCTCTATACCCCACTGTTCCCCAGTGTGTCCCCTCTCTCTATACCCCACTGTTCCCCAGTGTGTCCCCTCTCTCTATACCCCACTGTTCCCCAGTGTGTCCCCTCTCTCTCTATACCCCACTGTTCCCCAGTGTGTCCCCTCTCTCTATACCCCACTGTTCCCCAGTGTGTCCCCCCTCTCTCTATACCCCACTGTTCCCCAGTCTGTCCCCTCTCTCTCTATACCCCACTGTTCCCCAGTGTGTCCTCTCTCTCTGTACCCCACTGTTCCCCAGTGTGTCCCCTCTCTCTATACCCCACTGTTCCCCAGTGTGTCCCCCCTCTCTCTATACCCCACTGTTCCCCAGTGTGTCCCCTCTCTCTATACCCCACTGTTCCCCAGTGTGTCCCCTCTCTCTATATACCCCACTGTTCCCCAGTGTGTCCCCTCTCTCTCTATACCCCACTGTTCCCCAGTGTGTCCCCCCTCTCTCTATACCCCACTGTTCCCCAGTGTGTCCCCTCTCTCTCTATACCCCACTGTTCCCCAGTGTGTCCCCTCTCTCTCTATACCCCACTGTTCCCCAGTGTGTCCCCCCTCTCTCTATACCCCACTGTTCCCCAGTGTGTCCCCCCTCTCTCTATACCCCACTGTTCTCCAGTCTGTCCATCCTCCAAGTCCCGAGTGGGAACGATTCCCATTTCCTCCCCATGTTCTTCTGCTCCATATTTTCCTGTTCCTGGACCCTTCCCGATTCTGTACCCCTAAAATCCAGTGTTTCTCTCTTGCTGCAGGAACCGGGAATTCATCGGGGAAAAGTTCCTTCCATCTTGAGATGGCTCAAGCAGGATTCAGTGCAATCTTCGAAGAAGTATGTACCAATCAATCCCCAAACTAATCCCACTGCCCCGCTCTCTCCCCATAGCCCTGTATCGATCCCCAAACTAATCCCACTGCCCCGCTCTCTCCCCATAGTCCTGTATCCATCCCCAAACTAATCCCACTGCCCCGCTCTCTCCCCATAGCCCTGTATCAATCCCAAACTAATCCCACTGCCCCGCTCTCTCCCCACAGCCCTGTATCAATCCCCAAACTAATCCCACTGCCCCACTCTCTCTCATAGCCCTGTATCAATCCCCAAACTAATCCCACTGCCCCACTCTCTCCCCATAGCCCTGTATCGATCCCCAAACTAATCCCACTGCCCCGCTCTCTCCCCATAGCCCTGTATCAATCCCCAAACTAATCCCACTGCCCCGCTCTCTCCCCATAGCCCTGTATCGATCCCCAAACTAATCCCACTGCCCCACTCTCTCCCCATAGCCCTGCATCGATCCCCAAACTAATCCCACTGCCCCACTCTCTCCCCATCGCCCTGTATCAATCCCCAAACTAATCCCACTGCCCCACTCTCTCCCCATAGTCCTGTATCGATCCCCAAACTAATCCCACTGCCCCACTCTCTCCCCATAGCCCTGTATCAATCCCCAAACTAATCCCACTGCCCCACTCTCTCCCCATAGCCCTGTATCGATCCCCAAACTAATCCCACTGCCCCACTCTCTCCCCATAGCCCTGTATCGATCCCCAAACTAATCCCACTGCCCCACTCTCTCCCCATAGCCCTGTATCGATCCCGAAACTAATCCCACTGCCCCACTCTCTCCCCATAGCCCTGTATCGATCCCCAAACTAATCCCACTGCCCCGCTCTCTCCCCATAGCCCTGTATCAATCCCCAAACTAATCCCACTGCCCCACTCTCTCCCCATAGCCCCGTATCAATCCCCAAACTAATCCCACTGCCCCACTCTCTCGCCATAGCCCTGTATCAATCCCAAACTAATCCCACTGCTCCGCTCTCTCCCCATAGCCCTGTATCGTTCCCCAAACTAATCCCACTGCCCCGCTCTCTCCCCATAGACCTGTATCGATCCCCAAACTAATCCCACTGCCCCGCTCTCTCCCCATAGCCCTGTATCAATCCCCAAACTAATCCCACTGCCCTGCTCTCTCCCCATAGCCCTGTATCAATCCCCAAACTAATCCCACTGCCCCACTCTCTCTCCATAGCCCTGTATCAATCCCCAAACTAATCCCACTGCCCCACTCTCTCCCCATAGCCCTGTATCGATCCCCAAACTAATCCCACTGCCCCGCTCTCTCCCCATAGCCCTGTATCAATCCCCAAACTAATCCCACTGCCCCGCTCTCTCCCCATAGCCCTGTATCAATCCCCAAACTAATCCCACTGCCCCGCTCTCTCCCCATAGCCCTGTATCAATCCCCAAACTAATCCCACTGCCCCGCTCTCTCCCCATAGCCCTGTATCGATCCCCAAACTAATCCCACTGCCCCACTCTCTCCCCATAGCCCTGTATCAATCCCCAAACTAATCCCACTGCCCCGCTCTCTCCCCATAGCCCTGTATCAATCCCCAAACTAATCCCACTGCCCCGCTCTCTCCCCATTGCCCTGTATCGATCCCCAAACTAATCCCACTGCCCCGCTCTCTCCCCATAGCCCTGTATCAATCCCCAAACTAATCCCACTGCCCCGCTCTCTCCCCATTGCCCTGTATCGATCCCCAAACTAATCCCACTGCCCCGCTCTCTCCCCATAGCCCTGTATCAATCCCAAACTAATCCCACTGCCCCGCTCTCTCCCCATAGCCCTGTATCAATCCCCAAACTAATCCCACTGCCCCGCTCTCTCCCCATAGTCCTGTATCGATCCCCAAACTAATCCCACTGCCCCACTCTCTCCCCATAGCCCTGTATCGATCCCCAAACTAATCCCACTGCCCCGCTCTCTCCCCCATAGCCCTGTATCAATCCCCAAACTAATCCCACTGCCCCGCTCTCTCCCCATCGTCCTGCATGAATTCCGGCCTCTTCGCTCCACCATTGGCGGCCATGCCTTCAGCCGCCCGGGCCCCGAGCTCTGGAATTCCCTCCCTAAACCTCCCCCTCCTCCGTCTCCTCCTCTGAGACCCTCCTGAAACCCTCCCTCATTGGCGGAGCTTTTGGTCACCTGTCCCGATATCTCCTCCTGTGGCCCCGGGGTCAGATTGTGTCTGATAACCCTCCAGCGAAGGGTCTTGGGGGCCGTTTCATACCGTTAAGGGTGCTTTATTGACGGGAGGTCTTGTCGGGCTAAACTCTCCCCTCTAACCAGCCCTCCTTGCCCTTCCCCACGCAGGACGCCATTGTGTTGGGAGCCGTGGGAGCGAACGACTGGTCGGGCGCGCTGGTCAAGGTTCAAGACGGGCAGGAGGAGGTTATCCAGGACTCAACGCTCAAAGACATGGCCGAATCGTACCTGGGTGAGGAGGGTGAGGGGTCACAAGGTCGTGGGGTCGAGCCCCACACTCGCTCCAGGGACTCGAGCCCCCATGATCCAGGCCCCCGCTCCCCGGTCACCCAGTACCGAGGGAGCGCCGCACTGTCGGAGGGTCGGGACTGAGGGAGCGCCGCGCTGTCGGAGGGTCGGTGCTGAGGGAGCGCCGCACTGTCGGAGGGTCGGTACTGAGGGAGCGCCGCACTGTCGGAGGGTCAGTACTGAGGGAGCGCCGCACTGTCGGAGGGTCAGTACTGAGGGAGCGCCGCACTGTCGGAGGGTCGGTACTGAGGGAGCGCCGCACTGTCGGAGGGTCGGTACTGAGGGAGCGCCGCACTGTCGGAGGGTCGGTACTGAGGGAGCGCCGCACTGTCGGAGGGTCGGTACTGAGGGAGCGCCGCACTGTCGGAGGGTCGGTGCTGAGGGAGCGCCGCACTGTCGGAGGGTCAGTACTGAGGGAGCGCCGCACTGTCGGAGGGTCGGTACAGAGGGAGCGCCGCACTGTGGGAGGGTCGGTACTGAGGGAGCGCCGCACTGTCGGAGGGTCAGTACTGAGGGAGCGCTACAATATCTATCTCCCTCTATCCCTCCCTCCCTTCCACTCACCCCCTTACCGTCCCTCCCTTTCTCCCTCTCTCCCACTCTCCCCTACCTTCCACCCTCCTTCTCTCCCTCTCTCCCTCCTTCTCTCTCTATCTCCCTCCATCGCTCATTCCCCCCACCTCTCCCTCCCTGCCTTCTTCCCTCTCTCTCTCTCCCTCCCTCCTTCTCTCCCTCTCTCCCTCCTTCTCTCTCTCTCTAAGTCCTTCTGTCCCTCTCTCCCTCCATCGCTCATTCCCCCCGCCTCTCCGTCCCTTCCTCCATCTCTCGCTCTCTCCGTTCCTCACTCCCTCCCTCTCTCCCTCCCTCACTCCCTCTCTCCATCCCTCCCTCCCTTCCTCCATCCCTCCCTCTCTCCCTCCATTCCTTTATGCCAAGGACCCTCAGTGATTGGACATCTTTCCCCCCCTGTCCGTGTCTCAGGATATTCCATAGTGAAAGCCAGACTCGGGAGCCAATCCTTCTCCGTTGTCGGCGCCCCGCGTTATAAGCACAGGGGACAGGTGGTCATTTTCGGGCCTGGGAGCAACCGGACAAAGTGGGAAGTGAAACAGCGCATCGAAGGAGATCAGGTGGGTAACTGAGTCCCAGGCTTTCAGCTCGGGACAGGCCGGATGTACATCAGTGCATCGAACGCAGTGTGAGACCTGGTCCCAGAGGGGGAAAGGACAGTGTATCTAACGCACTGTGAGACCCGGTCCCAGAGGGGGATAGGACAGTGTATCTAACGCACTGTGAGACCCGGTCCCAGAGGGGGAAAGGACAGTGTATCTAACGCACTGTGAGACCCGGTCCCAGAGGGGGAAAGGACAGTGTATCTAACGCACTGTGAGACCTGGTCCCAGAGGGGGAAAGGACAGTGTATCTAACGCACTGTGAGACCCGGTCCCAGAGGGGGAAAGGACAGTGTATCTAACACACTGTGAGACCCGGTCCCAGAGGGGGAAAGGACAGTGTATCTAACGCACTGTGAGACCTGGTCCCAGAGGGGGAAAGGACAGTGTATCTAACGCAGTGTGAGACCCGGTCCCAGAGGGGGAAAGGACAGTGTATCTAACGCACTGTGAGACCCGGTCCCAGAGGGGGAAAGGACAGTGTATCTAACACACTGAGAGACCCGGTCCCAGAGGGGGAAAGGACAGTGTATCTAACGCACTGTGAGACCCGGTCCCAGAGGGGGAAAGGACAGTGTATCTAACACACTGTGAGACCCGGTCCCAGAGGGGGAAAGGACAGTGTATCTAACACACTGTGAGACCCGGTCCCAGAGGGGGAAAGGACAGTGTATCTAACACACTGAGAGACCCGGTCCCAGAGGGGGAAAGGACAGTGTATCTAACGCACTGTGAGACCCGGTCCCAGAGGGGGAAAGGACAGTGTATCTAACACACTGAGAGACCCGGTCCCAGAGGGGGAAAGGACAGTGTATCTAACGCACTGTGAGACCCGGTCCCAGAGGGGGAAAGGACAGTGTATCTAACACACTGAGAGACCCGGTCCCAGAGGGGGAAAGGACAGTGTATCTAACGCACTGTGAGACCCGGTCCCAGAGGGGGAAAGGACAGTGTATCTAACGCACTGTGAGACCCGGTCCCAGAGGGGGAAAGGACAGTGTATCTAACACACTGTGAGACCCGGTCCCAGAGGGGGAAAGGACAGTGTATCTAACGCACTGTGAGACCCGGTCCCAGAGGGGGAAAGGACAGTGTATCTAACACACTGTGAGACCCGGTCCCAGAGGGGGAAAGGACAGTGTGTCTAACGCACTGAGAGACCCGGTCCCAGAGGGGGAAAGGACAGTGTGTCTCACGCACTGTGAGACCCAGTCCCAGAGGGGGAAAGGACAGTGTATCTAACGCACTGTGAGACCCGGTCCCAGAGGGGGAAAGGACAGTGTATCTAACACACTGTGAGACCCGGTCCCAGAGGGGGAAAGGACAGTGTATCTAACGCACTGTGAGACCCGGTCCCAGAGGGGGAAAGGACAGTGTATCTAAAGCACTGTGAGACCCGGTCCCAGAGGGGGAAAGGACAGTGTATCTAACGCACTGTGAGACCCGGTCCCAGAGGGGGAAAGGACAGTGTATCTAACGCACTGTGAGACCCGGTCCCAGAGGGGGAAAGGACAGTGTATCTAACGCACTGTGAGACCCGGTCCCAGAGGGGGAAAGGACAGTGTATCTAACGCACTGTGAGACCCGGTCCCAGAGGGGGAAAGGACAGTGTATCTAACGCACTGTGAGACCCGGTCCCAGAGGGGGAAAGGACAGTGTATCTAACACACTGTGAGACCCGGTCCCAGAGGGGGAAAGGACAGTGTATCTAACACACTGTGAGACCCGGTCCCAGAGGGGGAAAGGACAGTGTATCTAACGCACTGTGAGACCCGGTCCCAGAGGGGGAAAGGACAGTGTATCTAACGCACTGTGAGACCCGGTCCCAGAGGGGGAAAGGACAGTGTATCTAACACACTGTGAGACCCGGTCCCAGAGGGGGAAAGGACAGTGTATCTAACACACTGTGAGACCCGGTCCCAGAGGGGGAAAGGACAGTGTATCTAACACACTGTGAGACCCGGTCCCAGAGGGGGAAAGGACAGTGCATCTAACGCACTGTGAGACCCGGTCCCAGAGGGGGAAAGGACAGTGTATCTAACACACTGTGAGACCCGGTCCCAGAGGGGGAAAGGACAGTGTATCTAACGCACTGTGAGACCCGGTCCCAGAGGGGGAAAGGACAGTGTATCTAACACACTGTGAGACCCGGTCCCAGAGGGGGAAAGGACAGTGTATCTAATACACTGTGAGACCCGGTCCCAGAGGGGGAAAGGACAGTGTATCTAACACACTGTGAGACCCGGTCCCAGAGGGGGAAAGGACAGTGCATCTAACGCACTGTGAGACCCGGTCCCAGAGGGGGAAAGGACAGTGTATCTAACGCACTGTGAGACCCGGTCCCAGAGGGGGAAAGGACAGCGTATCTAACACACTGTGAGACCCGGTCCCAGAGGGGGAAAGGACGGTGTATCTAACGCACTGTGAGACCCGGTCCCAGAGGGGGAAAGGACAGTGTATCTAACGCACTGTGAGACCCGGTCCCAGAGGGGGAAAGGACAGTGTATCTAACGCACTGTGAGACCCGGTCCCAGAGGGGGAAAGGACAGTGTATCTAACACACTGTGAGACCCGGTCCCAGAGGGGGAAAGGACAGTGTATCTAACGCACTGTGAGACCCGGTCCCAGAGGGGGAAAGGACAGTGTATCTAACGCACTGTGAGACCCGGTCCCAGAGGGGGAAAGCACAGTGTATCTAACGCACTGTGAGACCCGGTCCCAGAGGGGGAAAGGACAGTGTATCTAACGCTCTGTGAGACCCGGTCCCAGAGGGGGAAAGGACAGTGTATCTAACGCACTGTGAGACCCGGTCCCAGAGGGGGAAAGGACAGTGTATCTAACACACTGTGAGACCCGGTCCCAGAGGGGGAAAGGACAGTGTATCTAACGCACTGTGAGACCCGGTCCCAGAGGGGGAAAGGACAGTGTATCTAACGCACTGTGTGACCCGGTCCCAGAGGGGGAAAGGACAGTGTATCTAACGCACTGTGAGACCCGGTCCCAGAGGGGGAAAGGACAGTGTATCTAACGCACTGTGAGACCCGGTCCCAGAGGGGGAAAGGACAGTGTATCTAACGCACTGTGAGACCTGGTCCCAGAGGGGGAAAGGACAGTGTATCTAACGCAGAGAGAGACCCGGTCCCAGAGGGGGAAAGGACAGTGTATCTAACCCACTGTGAGACCCGGTCCCAGAGTGGGAAAGGACAGTGTATCTAACACACTATGAGACCCGGTCCCAGAGGGGGAAAGGACAGTGTATCTAACGCACTGTGAGACCCGGTCCCAGAGGGGGAAAGGACAGTGAATCTAACGCACTGTGAGACCCGGTCCCAGAGGGGGAAAGGACAGTGTATCTAACACACTGTGAGACCCAGTCCCAGAGGGGGAAAGGACAGTGTATCTAACGCAGTGTGAGACCCGGTCCCAGAGGGGGAAAGGACAGTGTATCTAACGCACTGTGAGACCCGGTCCCAGAGGGGGAAAGGACAGTGTATCTAACGCACTGTGAGACCCGGTCCCAGAGGGGGAAAGGACAGTGTATCTAACGCACTGTGAGACCCGGTCCCAGAGGGGGAAAGGACAGTGTGTCTAACGCACTGTGAGACCCGGTCCCAGAGGGGGAAAGGACAGTGTATCTAACGCACTGTGAGACCCAGTCCCAGAGGGGGAAAGGACAGTGTATCTAACGCACTGTGAGACCCGGTCCCAGAGGGGGAAAGGACAGTGTATCTAACGCACTGTGAGACCCGGTCCCAGAGGGGGAAAGGACAGTGTATCTAACGCACTGTGAGACCCGGTCCCAGAGGGGGAAAGGACAGTGTATCTAACGCACTGTGAGACCCGGTCCCAGAGGGGGAAAGGACAGTGTATCTAACGCACTGTGAGACCCGGTCCCAGAGGGGGAAAGGACAGTGTATCTAACGCACTGTGAGACCTGGTCCCAGAGGGGGAAAGGACAGTGTATCTAACGCAGAGAGAGACCCGGTCCCAGAGGGGGAAAGGACAGTGTATCTAACGCACTGTGAGACCCGGTCCCAGAGGGGGAAAGGACAGTGTATCTAACGCACGGTGAGACCCGGTCCCAGAGGGGGAAAGGACAGTGTATCTAACGCAGAGAGAGACCCGGTCCCAGAGGGGGAAAGGACAGTGTATCTAACGCACTGTGAGACCCGGTCCCAGAGGGGGAAAGGACAGTGTATCTAACGCACGGTGAGACCCGGTCCCAGAGGGGGAAAGGACAGTGTATCTAACGCACTGTGAGACCCGGTCCCAGAGGGGGAAAGGACAGTGAATCTAACGCACTGTGAGACCCGGTCCCAGAGGGGGAAAGGACAGTGTATCTAACACACTGTGAGACCCAGTCCCAGAGGGGGAAAGGACAGTGTATCTAACGCAGTGTGAGACCCGGTCCCAGAGGGGGAAAGGACAGTGTATCTAACGCACTGTGAGACCCGGTCCCAGAGGGGGAAAGGACAGTGTATCTAACGCACTGTGAGACCCGGTCCCAGAGGGGGAAAGGACAGTGTATCTAACGCACTGTGAGACCCGGTCCCAGAGGGGGAAAGGACAGTGTATCTAACGCACTGTGAGACCCGGTCCCAGAGGGGGAAAGGACAGTGTATCTAACGCACTGTGAGACCCGGTCCCAGAGGGGGAAAGGACAGTGTATCTAACGCACTGTGAGACCCGGTCCCAGAGGGGGAAAGGACAGTGTATCTAACACACTGTGAGACCCGGTCCCAGAGGGGGAAAGGACAGTGTATCTAACGCACTGTGAGACCCGGTCCCAGAGGGGGAAAGGACAGTGTATCTAAAGCACTGTGAGACCCGGTCCCAGAGGGGGAAAGGACAGTGTATCTAACGCACTGTGAGACCCTGTCCCAGAGGGGGAAAGGACAGTGTATCTAACACACTGTGAGACCCGGTCCCAGAGGGGGAAAGGACAGTGTATCTAACGCACTGTGAGACCCGGTCCCAGAGGGGGAAAGGACAGTGTATCTAACACACTGTGAGACCCGGTCCCAGAGGGGGAAAGGACAGTGTATCTAACGCACTGTGAGACCCGGTCCCAGAGGGGGAAAGGACAGTGTATCTAACACACTGTGAGACCCAGTCCCAGAGGGGGAAAGGACAGTGTATCTAACACACTGTGAGACCCGGTCCCAGAGGGGGAAAGGACAGTGTATCTAACGCACTGTGAGACCCGGTCCCAGAGGGGGAAAGGACAGTGTATCTAACGCACTGTGAGACCCGGTCCCAGGGGGGGAAAGGACAGTGTATCTAACACACTGTGAGACCCGGTCCCAGAGGGGGAAAGGACAGTGCATCTAACGCACTGTGAGACCCGGTCCCAGAGGGGGAAAGGACAGTGTATCTAACACACTGTGAGACCCGGTCCCAGAGGGGGAAAGGACAGTGTATCTAACGCACTGTGAGACCCGGTCCCAGAGGGGGAAAGGACAGTGTATCTAACACACTGTGAGACCCGGTCCCAGAGGGGGAAAGGACAGTGTATCTAACACACTGTGAGACCCGGTCCCAGAGGGGGAAAGGACAGTGTATCTAACACACTGTGAGACCCGGTCCCAGAGGGGGAAAGGACAGTGCATCTAACGCACTGTGAGACCCGGTCCCAGAGGGGGAAAGGACAGTGTATCTAACGCACTGTGAGACCCGGTCCCAGAGGGGGAAAGGACAGTGTATCTAACGCACTGTGAGACCCGGTCCCAGAGGGGGAAAGGACAGTGTATCTAACACACTGTGAGACCCGGTCCCAGAGGGGGAAAGGACAGTGTATCTAACGCACTGTGAGACCCGGTCCCAGAGGGGGAAAGGACAGTGTATCTAACGCACTGTGAGACCCGGTCCCAGAGGGGGAAAGGACAGTGTATCTAACGCACTGTGAGACCCGGTCCCAGAGGGGGAAAGGACAGTGTATCTAACGCTCTGTGAGACCCGGTCCCAGAGGGGGAAAGGACAGTGTATCTAACGCACTGTGAGACCCGGTCCCAGAGGGGGAAAGGACAGTGTATCTAACACACTGTGAGACCCGGTCCCAGAGGGGGAAAGGACAGTGTATCTAACGCACTGTGAGACCCGGTCCCAGAGGGGGAAAGGACAGTGTATCTAACGCACTGTGAGACCCGGTCCCAGAGGGGGAAAGGACAGTGTATCTAACGCACTGTGAGACCCGGTCCCAGAGGGGGAAAGGACAGTGTATCTAACGCACTGTGAGACCCGGTCCCAGAGGGGGAAAGGACAGTGTATCTAACGCACTGTGAGACCTGGTCCCAGAGGGGGAAAGGACAGTGTATCTAACGCAGAGAGAGACCCGGTCCCAGAGGGGGAAAGGACAGTGTATCTAACCCACTGTGAGACCCGGTCCCAGAGTGGGAAAGGACAGTGTATCTAACACACTATGAGACCCGGTCCCAGAGGGGGAAAGGACAGTGTATCTAACGCACTGTGAGACCCGGTCCCAGAGGGGGAAAGGACAGTGAATCTAACGCACTGTGAGACCCGGTCCCAGAGGGGGAAAGGACAGTGTATCTAACACACTGTGAGACCCAGTCCCAGAGGGGGAAAGGACAGTGTATCTAACGCAGTGTGAGACCCGGTCCCAGAGGGGGAAAGGACAGTGTATCTAACGCACTGTGAGACCCGGTCCCAGAGGGGGAAAGGACAGTGTATCTAACGCACTGTGAGACCCGGTCCCAGAGGGGGAAAGGACAGTGTATCTAACGCACTGTGAGACCCGGTCCCAGAGGGGGAAAGGACAGTGTATCTAACGCACTGTGAGACCCGGTCCCAGAGGGGGAAAGGACAGTGTATCTAACGCACTGTGAGACCCGGTCCCAGAGGGGGAAAGGACAGTGTATCTAACGCACTGTGAGACCCGGTCCCAGAGGGGGAAAGGACAGTGTATCTAACACACTGTGAGACCCGGTCCCAGAGGGGGAAAGGACAGTGTATCTAACGCACTGTGAGACCCGGTACCAGAGGGGGAAAGGACAGTGTATCTAACGCACTGTGAGACCCGGTCCCAGAAGGGGAAAGGACAGTGTATCTAACGCACTGTGAGACCCGGTCCCAGAGGGGGAAAGGACAGTGTATCTAACGCACTGTGAGACCCGGTCCCAGAGGGGGAAAGGACAGTGTATCTAACGCACTGTGAGACCCGGTCCCAGAGGGGGAAAGGACAGTGTGTCTAACGCACTGTGAGACCCGGTCCCAGAGGGGGAAAGGACAGTGTATCTAACGCACTGTGAGACCCAGTCCCAGAGGGGGAAAGGACAGTGTATCTAACGCACTGTGAGACCCGGTCCCAGAGGGGGAAAGGACAGTGTATCTAACGCACTGTGAGACCCGGTCCCAGAGGGGGAAAGGACAGTGTATCTAACGCACTGTGAGACCCGGTCCCAGAGGGGGAAAGGACAGTGTATCTAACGCACTGTGAGACCCGGTCCCAGAGGGGGAAAGGACAGTGTATCTAACGCACTGTGAGACCCGGTCCCAGAGGGGGAAAGGACAGTGTATCTAACGCACTGTGAGACCTGGTCCCAGAGGGGGAAAGGACAGTGTATCTAACGCAGAGAGAGACCCGGTCCCAGAGGGGGAAAGGACAGTGTATCTAACGCACTGTGAGACCCGGTCCCAGAGGGGGAAAGGACAGTGTATCTAACGCACGGTGAGACCCGGTCCCAGAGGGGGAAAGGACAGTGTATCCAACGCAGAGAGAGACCCGGTCCCAGAGGGGGAAAGGACAGTGTATCTAACGCACTGTGAGACCCGGTCCCAGAGGGGGAAAGGACAGTGTATCTAACGCACGGTCAGACCCGGTCCCAGAGGGGGAAAGGACAGTGTATCTAACGCACTGTGAGACCCGGTCCCAGAGGGGGAAAGGACAGTGTATCTAACCCACTGTGAGACCCGGTCCCAGAGGGGGAAAGGACAGTGTATCTAACATACTGTGAGACCCGGTCCCAGAGGGGGAAAGGACAGTGTATCTAACGCACTGTGAGACCCGGTCCCAGAGGGGGAAAGGACAGTGTATCTAACGCACTGTGAGACCCGGTCCCAGAGGGGGAAAGGACAGTGTATCTAACGCACTGTGAGACCCGGTCCCAGAGGGGGAAAGGACAGTGTATCTAACGCACTGTGAGACCCGGTCCCAGAGGGGGAAAGGACAGTGTATCTAACGCCGTGTGAGACCCGGTCCCAGAGGGGGAAAGGACAGGTTATCTAACGCACTGTGAGACCCGGTCCCAGAGGGAGAAAGGACAGTGTATCTAACGCAGTGTGAGACCCGGTCCCAGAGGGGGAAAGGACAGTGTATCTAACGCACGGTGAGACCCGGTCCCAGAGGGGGAAAGGACAGTGTATCTAACGCACTGTGAGACCCGGTCCCAGAGGGGGAAAGGACAGTGTATCTAACACACTGTGAGACCCGGTCCCAGAGGGGGAAAGGACAGTGTATCTAGCACACTGTGACACCCGGTCCCAGAGGGGGAAAGGACAGTGTATCTGACACACTGTGAGACCCGGTCCCAGAGGGCGAAAGGACAGTGTATCTAACGCACTGTGAGACCCGGTCACAGAGGGGGAAAGGACAGTGTATCTAACGCACTGTGAGACCCGGTCCCAGAGGGGGAAAGGACAGTGTATCTAACACACTGTGAGACCCGGTCCCAGAGGGGGAAAGGGCAGTGTATCTAACGCACTGTGAGACCCATTCCCAGAGGGGGAAAGGACAGTGTATCTAACGCACTGTGAGACCCGGTCCCAGAGGGGGAAAGGACAGTGTATCTAACGCACTGTGAGACCCGGTCCCAGAGGGGGAAAGGACAGTGTATCTAACGCTCTGTGAGACCCGGTCCCAGAGGGGGAAAGGACAGTGTATCTAACGCACTGTGAGACCCGGTCCCAGAGGGGGAAAGGACAGTGTATCTAACACACTGTGAGACCCGGTCCCAGAGGGGGAAAGGACAGTGTATCTAACGCAGTGTGAGACCCGGTCCCAGAGGGGGAAAGGACAGTGTATCTAACGCACTGTGAGACCCGGTCCCAGAGGGGGAAAGGACAGTGTATCTAACGCACTGTGAGACCCGGTCCCAGAGGGGGAAAGGACAGTGTATCTAACGCACTGTGAGACCCGGTCCCAGAGGGGGAAAGGACAGTGTATCTAACGCACTGTGAGACCTGGTCCCAGAGGGGGAAAGGACAGTGTATCTAACGCAGAGAGAGACCCGGTCCCAGAGGGGGAAAGGACAGTGTATCTAACCCACTGTGAGACCCGGTCCCAGAGTGGGAAAGGACAGTGTATCTAACACACTATGAGACCCGGTCCCAGAGGGGGAAAGGACAGTGTATCTAACGCACTGTGAGACCCGGTCCCAGAGGGGGAAAGGACAGTGTATCTAACGCACTGTGAGACCCGGTCCCAGAGGGGGAAAGGACAGTGTATCTAACGCACTGTGAGACCCGGTACCAGAGGGGGAAAGGACAGTGAATCTAACGCACTGTGAGACCCGGTCCCAGAGGGGGAAAGGACAGTGTATCTAACACACTGTGAGACCCAGTCCCAGAGGGGGAAAGGACAGTGTATCTAACGCAGTGTGAGACCCGGTCCCAGAGGGGGAAAGGACAGTGTATCTAACGCACTGTGAGACCCGGTCCCAGAGGGGGAAAGGACAGTGTATCTAACGCACTGTGAGACCCGGTCCCAGAGGGGGAAAGGACAGTGTATCTAACGCACTGTGAGACCCGGTCCCAGAGGGGGAAAGGACAGTGTATCTAACACACTGTGAGACCCAGTCCCAGAGGGGGAAAGGACAGTGTATCTAACGCACTGTGAGACCCGGTCCCAGAGGGGGAAAGGACAGTGTATCTAACGCACTGTGAGACCCGGTCCCAGAGGGGGAAAGGACAGTGTATCTAACACACTGTGAGACCCGGTCCCAGAGGGGGAAAGGACAGTGTATCTAACGCACTGTGAGACCCGGTACCAGAGGGGGAAAGGACAGTGTATCTAACGCACTGTGAGACCCGGTCCCAGAAGGGGAAAGGACAGTGTATCTAACGCACTGTGAGACCCGGTCCCAGAGGGGGAAAGGACAGTGTATCTAACGCACTGTGAGACCCGGTCCCAGAGGGGGAAAGGACAGTGTATCTAACGCACTGTGAGACCCGGTCCCAGAGGGGGAAAGGACAGTGTGTCTAACGCACTGTGAGACCCGGTCCCAGAGGGGGAAAGGACAGTGTATCTAACGCACTGTGAGACCCGGTCCCAGAGGGGGAAAGGACAGTGTATCTAACGCACTGTGAGACCCGGTCCCAGAGGGGGAAAGGACAGTGTATCTAACGCACTGTGAGACCCGGTCCCAGAGGGGGAAAGGACAGTGTATCTAACGCACTGTGAGACCCGGTCCCAGAGGGGGAAAGGACAGTGTATCTAACGCACTGTGAGACCCGGTCCCAGAGGGGGAAAGGACAGTGTATCTAACGCACTGTGAGACCCGGTCCCAGAGGGGGAAAGGACAGTGTATCTAACGCACTGTGAGACCTGGTCCCAGAGGGGGAAAGGACAGTGTATCTAACGCAGAGAGAGACCCGGTCCCAGAGGGGGAACGGACAGTGTATCTAACGCACTGTGAGACCCGGTCCCAGAGGGGGAAAGGACAGTGTATCTAACGCACGGTGAGACCCGGTCCCAGAGGGGGAAAGGACAGTGTATCTAACGCAGAGAGAGACCCGGTCCCAGAGGGGGAAAGGACAGTGTATCTAACGCACTGTGAGACCCGGTCCCAGAGGGGGAAAGGACAGTGTATCTAACGCACGGTGAGACCCGGTCCCAGAGGGGGAAAGGACAGTGTATCTAACGCACTGTGAGACCCGGTCCCAGAGGGGGAAAGGACAGTGTATCTAACCCACTGTGAGACCCGGTCCCAGAGGGGGAAAGGACAGTGTATCTAACACACTGTGAGACCCGGTCCCAGAGGGGGAAAGGACAGTGTATCTAACGCACTGTGAGACCCGGTCCCAGAGGGGGAAAGGACAGTGAATCTAACGTACTGTGAGACCCGGTCCCAGAGGGGGAAAGGACAGTGTATCTAACACACTGTGAGACCCAGTCCCAGAGGGGGAAAGGACAGTGTATCTAACGCACTGTGAGACCCGGTCCCAGAGGGGGAAAGGACAGTGTATCTAACGCACTGTGAGACCCGGTCCCAGAGGGGGAAAGGACAGTGTATCTAACGCACTGTGAGACCCGGTCCCAGAGGGGGAAAGGACAGTGCATCTAACGCACTGTGAGGCCCGGTCCCAGAGGGGGAAAGGACAGTGTATCTAACACACTGTGAGACCCGGTCCCAGAGGGGGAAAGGACAGTGTATCTAACGCACTGTGAGACCCGGTCCCAGAGGGGGAAAGGACAGTGTATCTAACGCTCTGTGAGACCCGGTCCCAGAGGGGGAAAGGACAGTGTATCTAACGCACTGTGAGACCCGGTCCCAGAGGGGGAAAGGACAGTGTATCTAACGCACTGTGAGACCCGGTCCCAGAGGGGGAAAGGACAGTGTATCTAACGCACTGTGAGACCCGGTCCCAGAGGGGGAAAGGACAGTGTATCTAACGCACTGTGAGACCCGGTCCCAGAGGGGGAAAGGACAGTGTATCTAACGCACTGAGAGACCCGGTCCCAGAGGGGGAAAGGACAGTGTATCTAACGCACTGTGAGACCCGGTCCCAGATGGGGAAAGGACAGTGTATCTAACGCACTGTGAGACCCGGTCCCAGAGGGGGAAAGGACAGTGTATCTAACGCACTGTGAGACCCGGTCCCAGAGGGCGAAAGGACAGTGTATCTAACGCACTGTGAGACCCGGTCCCAGAGGGGGAAAGGACAGTGTATCTAACACACTGTGAGACCCGGTCCCAGAGGGGGAAAGGACAGTGCATCTAACACACTGTGAGACCCGGTCCCAGAGGGGGAAAGGACAGTGTATCTAACGCACGGTGAGACCCGGTCCCAGAGGGGGAAAGGACAGTGTATCTAACGCAGAGAGAGACCCGGTCCCAGAGGGGGAAAGGACAGTGTATCTAACGCACTGTGAGACCCGGTCCCAGAGGGGGAAAGGACAGTGTATCTAGCGCACGGTGAGACCCGGTCCCAGAGGGGGAAAGGACATTGTATCTAACGCACTGTGAGACCCGGTCCCAGAGGGGGAAAGGACAGTGTATCTAACACACTGTGCGACCCGGTCCCAGAGGGGGAAAGGACAGTGTATCTAACACACTGTGAGACCCGGTCCCAGAGGGGGAAGGGCAGTGTATCTAACGCACTGTGAGACCCGGTCCCAGAGGGGGAAAGGACAGTGTATCTAACGCACTGTGAGACCCGGTCCCAGAGGGGGAAAGGACAGTGTATCTAACGCACTGTGAGACCCGGTCCCAGAGGGGGAAAGGACAGTGTATCTAACGCACTGTGAGACCCGGTCCCAGAGGGGAAAGGACAGTGTATCTAACACACTGTGAGACCCGGTCCCAGAGGGGGAAAGGACGGTGTGTCTAACGCACTGTGAGACCCGGTCCCAGAGGGGGAAAGGACAGTGTATCTAACGCACTGTGAGACCCGGTCCCAGAAGGGGAAAGGACAGTGTATCTAACGCACTGTGAGACCCGGTCCCAGAGGGGGAAAGGACAGTGTATCTAACGCACTGTGAGACCCGGTCCCAGAGGGGGAAAGGACAGTGTATCTAACACACTGTGAGACCCGGTCCCAGAGGGGGAAAGGACAGTGTATCTAACGCACTGTGAGACCCGGTCCCAGAGGGGGAAAGGACAGTGTGTCTAACGCACTGTGAGACCCGGTCCCAGAGGGGGAAAGGACAGTGTATCTAACACACTGTGAGACCCGGTCCCAGAGGGGGAAAGGACAGTGTATCTAACGCAATGTGAGACCCGGTCCCAGAGGGGGAAAGGACAGTGTATCTAACGCACTGTGAGACCCGGTCCCAGAGGGGGAAAGGACAGTGTATCTAACGCAGAGAGAGACCCGGTCCCAGAGGGGGAAAGGACAGTGTATCTAACGCACTGTGAGACCCGGTCCCAGAGGGGGAAAGGACAGTGTATCTAACGCACTGTGAGACCCGGTCCCAGAGGGGGAAAGGACAGTGTATCTAACGCACTGTGAGACCCGGTCCCAGAGGGGGAAAGGACAGTGTATCTAACGCACTGTGAGACCCGGTCCCAGAGGGGGAAAGGACAGTGTATCTAACGCAGAGAGAGACCCGGTCCCAGAGGGGGAAAGGACAGTGTATCTAACGCACTGTGAGACCCGGTCCCAGAGGGGGAAAGGACAGTGTATCTAACACACTGTGAGACCCGGTCCCAGAGGGGGAAAGGACAGTGTATCTAACGCACTGTGAGACCGGTCCCAGAGGGGGAAAGGACAGTGTGTCTAACGCACTGTGAGACCCGGTCCCAGAGGGGGAAAGGACAGTGTATCTAACACACTGTGAGACCCGGTCCAAGAGGGGGAAAGGACAGTGTATCTAACGCAATGTGAGACCCGGTCCCAGAGGGGGAAAGGACAGTGTATCTAACGCACTGTGAGACCCGGTCCCAGAGGGGGAAAGGACAGTGTATCTAACGCAGAGAGAGACCCGGTCCCAGAGGGGGAAAGGACAGTGTATCTAACGCACTGTGAGACCCGGTCCCAGAGGGGGAAAGGACAGTGTATCTAACGCACTGTGAGACCCGGTCCCAGAGGGGGAAAGGACAGTGTATCTAACGCACTGTGAGACCCGGTCCCAGAGGGGGAAAGGACAGTGTATCTAACGCACTGTGAGACCCGGTCCCAGAGGGGGAAAGGACAGTGTATCTAACGCAGAGGGAGACCCGGTCCCAGAGGGGGAAAGGACAGTGTATCTAACGCACTGTGAGACCCGGTCCCAGAGGGGGAAAGGACAGTGTATCTAACGCACTGTGAGACCCGGTCCCAGAGGGGGAAAGGACAGTGTATCTAACACACTGTGAGACCCGGTCCCAGAGGGGGAAAGGACAGTGCATCTAACACACTGTGAGACCCGGTCCCAGAGGGGGAAAGGACAGTGTATCTAACGCACGGTGAGACCCGGTCCCAGAGGGGGAAAGGACAGTGTATCTAACGCACTGTGAGACCCGGTCCCAGAGGGGGAAAGGACAGTGTATCTAACGCACTGTGAGACCCGGTCCCAGAGGGGGAAAGGACACTGTATCTAACGCACTGTGAGACCCGGTCCCAGAGGGGGAAAGGACAGTGTATCTAACGCACGGTGAGACCCGGTCCCAGAGGGGGAAAGGACATTGTATCTAACGCACTGTGAGACCCGGTCCCAGAGGGGGAAAGGACAGTGTATCTAACACACTGTGAGACCCGGTCCCAGAGGGGGAAAGGACAGTGTATCTAACACACTGTGAGACCCGGTCCCAGAGGGGGAAAGGACAGTGTATCTAACGCACTGTGAGACCCGGTCCCAGAGGGGGAAAGGACAGTGTATCTAACGCACTGTGAGACCCGGTCCCAGAGGGGGAAAGGACAGTGTATCTAACGCACTGTGAGACCCGGTCCCAGAGGGGGAAAGGACAGTGTATCTAACGCACAGTGAGACCCGGTCCCAGAGGGGGAAAGGACAGTGTATCTAACACACTGTGAGACCCGGTCCCAGAGGGGAAAGGACAGTGTATCTAACGCACTGTGAGACCCGGTCCCAGAGGGGGAAAGGACAGTGTATCTAACACACTGTGAGACCCGGTCCCAGAGGGGGAAAGGACAGTGTGTCTAACGCACTGTGAGACCCGGTCCCAGAGGGGGAAAGGACAGTGTATCTAACGCACTGTGAGACCCGATCTCAGAGGGGGTAAGGACAGTGTATCTAACGCACTGTGAGACCCGGTCCCAGAGGGGGAAAGGACAGTGTATCTAACGCACTGTGAGACCCGGTCCCAGAAGGGGAAAGGACAGTGTATCTAACACACTGTGAGACCCGTTCCCAGAGGGGGAAAGGACAGTGTATCTAACGCACTGTGAGACCCGGTCCCAGAAGGGGAAAGGACAGTGTATCTAACGCACTGTGAGACCCGGTCCCAGAGGGGGAAAGGACAGTGTATCTAACACACTGTGAGACCCGGTCCTAGAGGGGGAAAGGACGGTGTGTCTAACGCACTGTGAGACCCGGTCCCAGAGGGGGAAAGGACAGTGTATCTAACGCACTGTGAGACCCGGTCCAGAAGGGGAAAGGACAGTGTATCTAACGCACTGTGAGACCCGGTCCCAGAGGGGGAAAGGACAGTGTATCTAACGCACTGTGAGACCCGGTCCCAGAGGGGGAAAGGACAGTGTATCTAACGCACTGTGAGACCCGGTCCCAGAGGGGGAAAGGACAGTGTATCTAACGCACTGTGAGACCCGGTCCCAGAGGGGGAAAGGACAGTGTGTCTAACGCACTGTGAGACCCGGTCCCAGAGGGGGAAAGGACAGTGTATCTAACACACTGTGAGACCCGGTCCCAGAGGGGGAAAGGACAGTGTATCTAACGCACTGTGAGACCCGGTTCCAGAGGGGGAAAGGACAGTGTGTCTAACGCACTGTGAGACCCGGTCCCAGAGGGGGAAATGACATTGTATCTAACGCACTGTGAGACCCGGTCCCAGAGGGGGAAAGGACAGTGTATCTAACGCACTGTGAGACCCGGTCCCAGAGGGGGAAAGGACCCTGTATCTAACGCACTGTGAGACCCGGTCCCAGAGGGGGAAAGGACAGTGTATCTAACGCACTGTGAGACCCGGTCCCAGAGGGGGAAAGGACAGTGTATCTCACGCAATGTGAGACCCGGTCCCAGAGGGGGAAAGGACAGTGCATCTAACGCACTGTGAGACCCGGTCCCAGAGGGGGAGAGGACAGTGTATCTAACGCACTGTGAGACCCGGTCCCAGAGGGGAAAGGACAGTGTATCTCACGCACTGTGAGACCCGGTCCCAGAGGGGGAAAGGACAGTGTATCTAACGCACTGTGAGACCCGGTCCCAGAGGGGGAAAGGACATTGTATCTAACGCACTGTGAGACCCGGTCCCAGAGGGGAAGGGACAGTGTATCTAACACACTGTGAGACCCGGTCCCAGAGGGGGAAAGGACAGTGTATCTAACGCACTGTGAGACCCGGTCCCAGAGGGGGAAAGGACAGTGTATCTAACTCACTGTGAGACCCGGTCCCAGAGGGGGAAAGGACAGTGTGTCTAACGCACTGTGAGACCCGGTCCCAGAGGGGGAAAGGACAGTGTATCTAACACACTGTGAGACCCGGTCCCAGAGGGGGAAAGGACAGTGTATCTAACGCACTGTGAGACCCGGTCCCAGAGGGGGAAAGGACAGTGTATCTAACGCACTGTGAGACCCGGTCCCAGAGGGGGAAAGGACAGTGTATCTAACGCACTGTGAGACCCGGTCCCAGAGGGGGAAAGGACAGTGTATCTAATGCACTGTGAGACCCGGTCCCAGAGGGGGAAAGGACAGTGTATCTAACGCACTGTGAGACCCGGTCCCAGAGGGGGAAAGGACAGTGTATCTAACACACTGTGAGACCCGGTCCCAGAGGGGGAAAGGACAGTGTATCTCACGCACTGTGAGACCCGTTCCCAGAGGGGAAAGGACAGTGTATCTAACACACTGTGAGACCCGGTCCCAGAGGGGGAAAGGACAGTGTTTCTAACTCACTGTGAGACCCGGTCCCAGAGGGGGAAAGGACAGTGTATCTAACACACTGTGAGACCCGGTCCCAGAGGGGGAAAGGACAGTGTATCTAACGCACTGTGAGACCCGGTCCCAGAGGGGGAAAGGACCCTGTATCTAACGCACTGTGAGACACGGTCCCAGAAGGGGAAAGGACAGTGTATCTAACGCACTGTGAGACCCGGTCCCAGAGGGGGAAAGGACAGTGTATCTAACGCACTGTGAGACCCGGTCCCAGAGGGGGAAAGGACAGTGTATCTAACGCACTGTGAGACCCGGTCCCAGAGTTGGAAAGGACAGTGTATCTAACGCACTGTGAGACCCGGTCCCAGAGGGGGAAAGGACAGTGTATCTAACGCACTGTGAGACCCGGTCCCAGAGGGGGAAAGGACAGTGTATCTAACGCACTGTGAGACCCGGTCCCAGAGGGGGAAAGGACAGTGTATCTAACGCACTGTGAGACCCGGTCCCAGAGGGGGAAAGGACAGTGTATCTAACGCACTGTGAGACCCGGTCCCAGAGGGGGAAAGGACAGTGTATCTAACGCACTGAGAGACCCGGTCCCAGAGGGGGAAAGGACAGTGTATCTAACACACTGTGAGACCCGGTCCCAGAGGGGGAAAGGACAGTGTATCTAACGCACTGTGAGACCCGGTCCCAGAGGGGGAAAGGACAGTGTTTCTAACTCACTGTGAGACACGGTCCCAGAGGGGGAGAGGACAGTGTTTCTAACGCACTGTGAGATCCGGTCCCAGAGGGGGAAAGGACAGTGTATCTAACGCACTGTGAGACCCGGTCCCAGAGGGGGAAAGGACAGTGTATCTAACGCACTGAGAGACCCGGTCCAGAGGGGGAAAGGACAGTGTATCTAACACACTGTGAGACCGTCCCAGAGGGGGAAAGGACAGTGTATCTAACGCACTGAGAGACCCGGTCCAGAGGGGGAAAGGACAGTGTATCTAACGCACTGTGAGACCCGTCCCAGAGGGGGAAAGGACAGTGTATCTAACGCACTGTGAGACCCGGTCCCAGAGGGGGAAAGGACAGTGTATCTAACGCACTGTGAGACCCGGTCCCAGAGGGGGAAAGGACAGTGTATCTAACACACTGTGAGACCCGGTCCCAGAGGGGGAAAGGACAGTGTATCTAACACATCTGTGAGACCCGGTCCCAGAGGGGGAAAGGACAGTGTATCTAACGCACCGTGAGACCCGGTCCAGAGGGGGAAAGGACAGTGTATCTAACGCACTGTGAGACCCGGTCCCAGAGGGGAAAGGACAGTGTATCTAACACACTGTGAGACCCGGTCCAGAGGGGGAAAGGACAGTGTATCTAACGCACTGTGAGACCCGGTCCCAGAGGGGAAAGGACAGTGTATCTAACACACTGTGAGACCCGGTCCCAGAGGGGAAAGGACAGTGTATCTAACTTACTGTGAGACCCGGTCCCAGAGGAGGAAAGGACAGTGTATCTAACGCACTGTGAGACCCGGTCCCAGAGGGGGAAAGGACAGTGTATCTAACGCACTGTGAGACCCAGTCCCAGAGGGGGAAAGGACAGTGTATCTAACGCACTGTGAGACCCGGTCCCAGAGGGGGAAAGGACAGTGTATCTAACGCACTGTGAGACCCGGTCCAGAGGGGGAAAGGACAGTGTATCTAATACACTGTGAGACCCGGTCCCAGAGGGGGGAAAGGACAGTGTATCTAACACACTGTGAGACCCGGTCCCAGAGGGGGAAAGGACAGTGTATCTCACACATTCTTGATCTCTCCCTCCTTTAGATTGGATCTTATTTCGGTGTGGAGCTGTCCAGTGTCGACCTGGATGGAGATGGAGAGACGGATTTCCTGCTGATTGGCGCCCCACTTTACCACAAGAGTGGGATAGGTGGGAGAGTGAGCTTCTGCCCACTCTCAGCCCAGGTAAGAGATCCCAGACCATGGAAGAGGAGGACCAGGCCGTTCAGCCCCTCGAGCCTGGTCCCCGCATTCAATCAATTCACTTATGCTTCGAGTCCCAACGCTACCTTGCAGTGCCTCCAGATGGGGTCTGACCAGGGCTTCACACAGCCATGGTCGAGGGAGGGGGTTGGTCTCACAGCCCGGGAGGTGGAGGGGGGGAGCGAGCCACATCTGGCAGGTCGAACAGGGCTGAGGTCAACATTGGAATAGCCTGGCACCCCAAGGGAGGGAGGTCGGGGAGTTCAGGCTTGGCTCCAACCTCTCTCTCTCTCTCTCTCCCTGCATCCAGGGTAATTTCTCCTGCACTGGGACCCTCCGAGGGGTCGAGGGGAATGGGCTGGGCCGGTTTGGGAGCGCGATCGCGGCCCTGAGGGACCTGAACGGTGACGGGCTGGGCGATGTGGCCATCGGGGCCCCCCTGGAGGACGAGCATCGGGGGAGCGTCTACATCTACCATGGACAGGCCAGAGGAATAAGTCCAAGATACAGCCAGGCGAGTGGTCAGTGGAGGGGCTCACCCTCCTCTCCCAAACTCTACCCCTCTCTCTCTCTCTCTCTCTCTCTCCCAAACTCTACCCCCTCTCTCTCTCAACTCTCCCCTCTCATCCAAACTCACCCCCCCCTCCCCCTCACCCAAACTCTACCCCCCTCACCTCTCTCTCAACTCTCTCCCAAACTCTACCCCTCTCTCTCTCCTCCTCTCCCAAACTCTACCCCTCTCTCTCTCTCTCTCTCTCCCAAACTCAACCCCCTCTCTCTCTCTCACTCTCTCCAAACTCTACCCCTCCTCTCTCTCTCTCTCTCTCCCAAACTCTACCCCTCTCTCTCCTCTCTCCCTCACCCAAACTCTACCCCTCTCCTCTCCTCTCCCTCTCCCAAACTCTACCCCTCTCTCTCTCTCACTCCCTCACCCAAACTCTACCTCCCTCTCCCTCTCTCTCTCCTCCCCACCCAAACACTACCTCTCTCTCTCTCTCTCTCTTCACCCAAACTCTACCCCTCTCTCTCTCTCTCCCCCTCCCAAACTCAACCCCCTCTCTCTCTCTCTCTCTCCCTCTCCCAAACTCTACCCCTCTCTCTCTCTCTCTCTCCCAAACTCTACCCCTCTCTCTCTCTCTCTCTCTCTCTCTCGAAACTCTACCCTCTCTCTCTCTCTCTCCCTCTCCCAAACTCTACCCCTCTCTCTCTCTCTCTCTCTCTCTCTCCCAAACTCTACCCCTCTCTCTCTCTCTCTCTCTCACTCTCCCAAACTCTACCCTCTCTCTCTCTCTCTCTCTCTCTCCCAAACTCTACCCCTCTCTCTCTCTCTCTCTCTCTCCCAAACTCTACCCCTCTCTCTCTCTCTCTCTCCCAACCCTACCCCTCTCTCTCTCTCTCTCTCTCTCCCAAACTCTACCCCCCTCTCTCTCTCTCTCTCTCCCAAACTCTACCCCTCTCTCTCTCTCTCTCTCTCTCCCAAACTCTACCCCTCTCTCTCTCTCTCTCTCCCAAACTCTACCCCTCTCTCTCTCTCTCTCCCTCTCCCAAACTCTACCCCTCTCTCTCTCTCTCTCTCCCAAACTCTACCCCTCTCTCTCTCTCTCTCTCCCAAACTCTACCCCTCTCCTCTCTCTCTCTCCCAAACTCTACCCCTCTCTCTCTCTCTCTCTCTCCCAAACTCAACCCCTCTCTCTCTCTCTCTCCTCTCCCAAACTCTACCCCCCTCCTCTCTCTCCTCTCCCTCACCCAAACTCTACCTCCCCTCTCTCTCTCTCTCTCCCTCTCCCAAACTCTAACCCCCTCTCTCTCTCTCTCTCTCCCTCTCCCAAACTCTACCCCTCTCTCTCTCTCTCTCTCCCAAACTCTACCCCTCTCTCCTCTCTCTCCCTCTCCCAAACTCTACCCCTCTCTCTCTCTCTCTCTCCCCAAACTCTACCCCCTCTCTCTCTCTCTCTCTCTCTCTCCCAAACTCTACCGCTCTCTCTCACTCTCTCCCTCTCCCAAACTCTACCCTCTCTCTCTCTCTCTTCCCTCTCCCAAACTCTACCCTCTCTCTCTCTCTCTCTCTCCCAAACTCTACCCCTCTCTCTCTCTCTCTCTCTCCCAAACTCTACCCCTCTCTCTCTCTCTCTCTCTCACCCAAACTCTACCCCTCTCTCTCTCTCTCTCTCTCCCAAACTCTACCCCTCTCTCTCTCTCTCTCTCTCCCAAACTCTACCCCTCTCTCTCTCTCTCCCTCTCTCCCAAACTCTACCCCTCTCTCTCTCTCTCTCTCTCTCCCAAACTCTACCCCTCTCTCTCTCTCTCTCTCTCTCCCAAACTCTACCCCTCTCACTCTCTCTCTCTCTCTCACCCAAACTCTACCTCTCTCTCACTCTCTCTCTCCCCCAAACTCTACCCCTCTCTCTCTCTCTCTCTCTCTCTCTCCCAAACTCTACCCTCTCTCTCTCTCTCCCTCTCCCAAACTCTACCCCACTCTCTCTCTCTCTCTCTCCCTCTCCAAACTCTACCCCTCTCTCTCTCTCTCTCTCTCTCTCTCCCCAAACTCTACCCCTCTCTCTCTCTCTCTCTCTCTCCCAAACTCTACCCCTCTCTCTCTCTCTCTCTCTCCCAAACTCTACCCCTCTCTCTCTCTCTCTCTCTCTCACCAAACTCTACCCCTCTCTCTCTCTCTCTCTCCCTCTCCCAAACTCTACCCCTCTCTCTCTCTCTCTCCAAACTCTACCCCTCTCTCTCTCTCTCTCTCTCTCCCAAACTCTACCCCTCTCTCTCTCTCTCTCCCTCTCCCAAACTCTACCCCTCTCTCTCTCTCTCCCTCTCCCAAACTCTACCCCTCTCTCTCTCTCTCTCTCTCTCTCCCAAACTCTACCCCTCTCTCTCTCTCTCTCTCTCCAAACTCTACCCCTCTCTCTCTCTCTCTCTCTCTCTCCAAACTCTACCCCTCTCTCTCTCTCTCTCCCTCTCCCAAACTCTACCCCTCTCTCTCTCTCTCCCTCTCTCCAAACTCTACCCCTCTCACTCTCTCTCTCTCTCTCCCAAACTCTACCCCTCTCTCTCTCTCTCTCTCTCTCCCAAACTCTACCCCTCTCTCTCTCTCTCTCCCTCTCCAAACTCTACCCCTCTCTCTCTCTCTCTCTCCCAAACTCTACCCCTCTCTCTCTCTCTCTCTCTCTCTCCAAACTCTACCCCTCTCTCTCTCTCTCTCTCTCTCTCCCAAACTCTACCCCTCTCTCTCTCTCTCTCCCTCTCCAAACTCTACCCCTCTCTCTCTCTCTCCCTCTCTCCCAAACTCTACCCCTCTCTCTCTCTCTCTCTCTCTCTCTCCCAAACTCTACCCCTCTCTCTCTCTCTCTCTCTCCCAAACTCTACCCTCTCTCTCTCTCTCTCTCTCTCTCCCAAACTCTACCCCTCTCTCTCTCTCTCTCTCTCTCCCAAACTCTACCCCTCTCTCTCTCTCTCTCTCTCTCCCAAACTCTACCCCTCTCTCTCTCTCTCTCTCTCTCTCCCAAACTCTACCCCTCTCTCTCTCTCTCTCTCCCTCTCCCAAACTCTACCCCTCTCTCTCTCTCTCTCTCCCTCTCCCAAACTCTACCCCTCTCTCTCTCTCTCTCCCAAACTCTACCCTCTCTCTCTCTCTCTCTCCCTCTCCCAAACTCTACCCCTCTCTCTCTCTCTCCCAAACTCTACCCCTCTCTCTCTCTCTCTCTCTCTCCCCCAAACTCTACCCCCTCTCTCTCTCTCTCTCTCTCTCCCTCTCCCAAACTCTACCCCTCTCTCTCTCTCTCTCTCCTCTCCCAAACTCTACCCCTCTCTCTCTCTCTCTCTCCCTCTCCAAACTCTACCCCTCTCTCTCTCTCTCTCTCCCTCTCCCAAACTCTACCCCTCTCTCTCTCTCTCTCTCTCTCTCCCAAACTCTACCCCTCTCTCTCTCTCTCTCTCTCTCTCCCAAACTCTACCCCTCTCTCTCTCTCTCTCCCTCTCCCAAACTCTACCCCTCTCTCTCTCTCTCTCTCTCTCCCAAACTCTACCCCTCTCTCTCTCTCTCTCTCCTCTCCCAAACTCTACCCCTCTCTCTCTCTCTCTCTCTCGCTCTCCCAAACTCTACCCCTCTCTCTCTCTCTCTCTCTCCCTCTCCCAAACTCTATCCCTCTCTCTCTCCCTCTCTCTCTCCCAAACTCTATCCCTCTCTCTCTCCCTCTCTCTCTCCCAAACTCTACCTCCCTCTCTCTCTCTCTCTCTCTCGCTCTCCCAAACTCTACCCCTCTCTCTCTCTCTCTCTCTCCCTCTCCCAAACTCTATCCCTCTCTCTCTCCCTCTCTCTCTCCCAAACTCTACCCCTCTCTCTCTCTCTCTCTCTCTCCAAACTCTACCCCTCTCTCTCTCTCTCTCTCTCCTCTCCCAAACTCTACCCCTCTCTCTCTCTCTCTCTCTCTCGCAAACTCTACCCCTCTCTCTCTCTCTCTCTCTCTCCAAACTCTACCCCTCTCTCTCTCTCTCTCTCTCTCTCTCGCAAACTCTACCCCTCTCTCTCTCTCTCTCTCTCCCAAACTCCACCCTCTCTCTCTCTCTCTCTCTCCCTCTCCAAACTCTACCCCTCTCTCTCTCTCTCTCTCTCTCTCCCAAACTCTACCCCTCTCTCTCTCTCTCTCTCTCTCTCTCGCAAACTCTACCCCTCTCTCTCTCTCTCTCTCTCTCTCTCTCCCAAACTCGACCCCTCTCTCTCTCTCTCTCTCTCCCAAACTCTACCCCTCTCTCTCTCTCTCTCTCTCCCAAACTCTACCCCTCTCTCTCTCTCTCTCTCTCCCAAACTCTACCCCTCTCTCTCTCTCTCTCTCCCTCTCCCAAACTCTACCCCTCTCTCTCTCTCTCTCCCTCTCCCAAACTCTACCCCTCTCTCTCTCTCTCTCTCTCCCAAACTCTACCCCTCTCTCTCTCTCTCTCTCCCTCTCCCAAACTCTACCCCTCTCTCTCTCTCTCTCCCTCTCCCAAACTCTACCTCTCTCTCTCTCTCCCAAACTCTACCCCTCTCTCTCTCTCTCTCTCTCCCAAACTCTACCCCTCTCTCTCTCTCTCTCCCTCTCCCAAACTCTACCTCTCTCTCTCTCTCCCAAACTCTACCCCTCTCTCTCTCTCTCTCTCTCCCAAACTCTACCCCTCTCTCTCTCTCTCTCTCTCCCTCTCCAAACTCTACCTCTCTCTCTCTCTCTCTCTCTCTCCCTCTCCCAAACTCTACCGCTCTCTCTCTCTCTCTCTCTCCCAAACTCTACCCCTCTCTCTCTCTCTCTCTCTCCCAAACTCTACCCCTCTCTCTCTCTCTCTCCCTCTCCCAAACTCTACCCCTCTCTCTCTCTCTCTCTCCCAAACTCTACCCCTCTCTCTCTCTCTCTCTCCCAAACTCTACCCCTCTCTCTCTCTCTCTCTCA
>NW_027138508.1:0-44926 GCF_035084215.1 Heptranchias perlo
TCAGAGTGTCCCCAGTGATCCCGCAGTCAACCCAGAATGATGCCAGGGTGCAGCCAGGGTTCCCAGCTTGCACCCAGTCATGCCGGAGTGATGCCAGAGTGGCGGTCCTTTATCATCAGACCACCACCACCACCAACAACAACTTGTGTTTATAATATATATATATTACCTGTATATTTATGATGTATTTGTATATTTGGAAGTGTATTTGCACAGGGGCAGCACGGCTGCAGGGACGGCAGCCGGGCTTGGACCAATGGAGGCCAGCGGGGAGTCCGTCCCGGACAAAATGGGGGCGAGCGCGACCCAACATTTTCAAAAAATTCGCCGCTCACGCGGCTCCCATGCCGTACAAAATGAGGCCCGCGTCGCCACCACCTTGGACAAAATGGAGGCCAGCTTGGCTACCTCATTGGACAAAATGGAGGCCAGCTTGGCCACCATCTTGGACGAAATGGAGGACAGCCAGGCCTACATTTTGGAAAAATGGGCGGCTGCGCCCAGCCGCCATCTTGGTCAGATGGCGGCAGGTAGCCAACAGAGTGTCCCCAGTGATCCCGCAGTCAACCCAGAATGATGCCAGGGTGCAGCCAGGGTTCCCAGCTTGCACCCAGTCATGCCGGAGTGATGCCAGAGTGGCGGTCTTATCATCAGACCACCACCACCAACAACAAACAACTTGTGTTTATAATATATATATATTACCTGTATATTTATGATGTATTTGTATATTTGGAAGTGTATTTGCACACGGGGCAGCACGGCTGCAGGGACGGCAGCCGGGCTTGGACCAAATGGAGGCCAGCGGGGAGTCCGTCCCGGACAAAATGGGGGCGAGCGCGACCAACATTTTCAAAAAATTCGCCGCTCACGCGGCTACCATGCCGTACAAAATGAGGCCCGCAGTCCGCCACCACCTTGGACAAAATGGAGGCCAGCTTGGCTACCTCATTGGACAAAATGGAGGCCAGCTTGGCTACCTCTCATTGGACAAAATGGAGGCCAACTTGGCCACCACCTTGGACAAAATGGAGGACAGCCAGGCCTACATTTTGGGAAAAATGGCGGCTGCGCCAGCCGCCATCTTGGTCAGATGGCGGCTGGTAGCCAACAGAGTGTCCCCAGTGATCCCGCAGTCAACCCAAGAATGATGCCAGGGTGCAGCCAGGGTTCCCAGCTTGCACCCAGTCATGCCGGAGTGATGCCAGAGTGGCGGTCTTTATCATCAGACCACCACCACCACCAACAACAAACTTGTGTTTATAATATATATATTATGTTACCTGTATATTTATGATGTATTTGTATATTTGGAAGTGTATTTGCACAGGGGCAGCACGGCTGCAGGGACGGCAGCCGGGCTTGGACCAAATGGAGGCCAGCGGGGAGTCCGTCCCGGACAAAATGGGGGCGAGCGCGACCAACATTTTCAAAAAATTCGCCGCTCACGCGGCTCCCATGCCGTACAAAATGAGGCCCGCGTCGCCACCCCTTGGACAAAATGGAGGCCAGCTTGGTACCTCATTGGACAAAATGGAGGCCAGCTTGGCTACCTCATTGGACAAAATGGAGGCCCACTTGGCCACCATCTTGGACGAAATGGAGGGACAGCCAGGGCCTACCATTTTGGAAAAATGGCGGCTGCGCCAGCCGCCATCTTGGTCAGATGGCGGCAGGTAGCCAACAGAGTGTCCCCAGTGATCCCGCAGTCAACCCAGAATGATGCCAGGGTGCAGCCAGGGTTCCCAGCTTGCACCCAGTCATGCCGGAGTGATGCCAGAGTGGCGGTCTTTACATCAGACCACCACCACCACCAACAACAACTTGTGTTTATAATATATATATATTACCTGTATATTTTATGATGTATTTGTATATTTGGAAGTGTATTTGCACAGGGGCAGCACACGGCTGCAGGGACGGCAGCCGGGCTTGGACCAAATGGAGGCCAGCGGGGAGTCCGTCCCGGACAAAATGGGGGCGAGCGCGACCAACATTTTCAAAAAATTCGCCGCTCACGCGGCTCCCATGCCGTACAAAATGAGGCCCGCGTCGCCACCACCTTGGACAAATGGAGGCCAGCTTGGCTACCTCATTGGACAAAATGGAGGCCAGCTTGGCTACCTCATTGGACAAAATGGAGGCCAACTTGGCCACCACCTTGGACAAAATGGAGGACAGCCAGGCCTACATTTTGGAAAAATGGCGGCTGCGCCAGCCGCCATCTTGGTCAGATGGCGGCTGGTAGCCAACAGAGTGTCCCAGTGATCCCGCAGTCAACCCAGAATGATGCCAGGGTGCAGCCAGGTTCCCCAGCTTGCACCCAGTCATGCCGGAGTGATGCCAGAGTGGCGGTCTTTATCATCAGACCACCACCACCACCAACAACAACTTGTGTTTATAATAGATATATATTACCTGTATATTTATGATGTATTTGTATATTTGAAGTGTATTTGCACAGGGGCAGCACGGCTGCAGGGACGGCAGCCGGGCTTGGACCAAATGGAGGCCAGCGGGGAGTCCCGTCCCGGACAAAATGGGGGCGAGCGCGACCAACATTTCAAAAAATTCGCCGCTCACAGCGGCTCCCATGCCGTACAAATGAGGCCCGCGTCGCCACCACCTTGGACAAAATGGAGGCCAGCTTGGCTACCTCATTGGACAAAATGGAGGCCAGCTTGGCCACCATCTTGGACGAAATGGAGGACAGCCAGGCCTACATTTTGGAAAAATGGCGGCTGCGCCAGCCGCCATCTTGGTCAGATGGCGGCAAGTAGCCAACAGAGTGTCCCCAGTGATCCCGCAGTCAACCCAGAATGATGCCAGGGTGCAGCCAGGGTTCCCAGCTTGCACCAGTCATGCCGGAGTGATGCCAGAGTGGCGGTCTTTATCATCAGACCACCACCACCAACCAACAACAACTTGTGTTTATAATATATATATTACCTGTATATTTATGATGTATTTGTATATTTGGAAGTGTATTTGCACAGGGCAGCACGGCTGCAGGGACGGCAGCCGGGCTTGGACCAAATGGAGGCCAGCGGGGAGTCCGTCCCGGACAAAATGGGGGCGAGCGCGACCAACATTTTCAAAAATTCGCCGCTCACAGCGGCTCCCATGCCGTACAAAATGAGGCCCGCGTCGCCACCACCTTGGACAAAATGGAGGCCAGCTTGGCTACCTCATTGGACAAAATGGAGGCCAGCTTGGCCACCATCTTGGACGAAATGGAGGGACAGCCAGGCCTACATTTTGGAAAAATGGCGGCTGCGCCAGCCGCCATCTTGGTCAGATGGCGGCAAGTAGCCAACAGAGTGTCCCCAGTGATCCCGCAGTCAACCCAGAATGATGCCAGGGTGCAGCCAGGGTTCCCAGCTTGCACCCAGTCATGCCGAGTGATGCCAGAGTGGCGGTCTTTATCATCAGACCACCACCACCACCAACAACAACTTGTGTTTATAATATATATATATTACCTGTATATTTATGATGTATTTGTATATTTGGAAGTGTATTTGCACAGGGGCAGCACGGCTGCAGGGACGGCAGCCGGGCTTGGACCAAATGGAGGCCAGCGGGGAGTCCGTCCCGGACAAAATGGGGGGCGAGCGCGACCAACATTTTCAAAAAATTCGCCGCTCACGCGGCTCCCCATGCCGTACAAAATGAGGCCCGCGTCGCCACCACCTTGGACAAAATGGAGGCAGCTTGGCTACCTCATTGGACAAAATGGAGGCCAGCTTGGCTACCTCATTGGACAAATGGAGGCCAACTTGGCCACCACCTTGGACAAAATGGAGGACAGCCAGGCCTACATTTTGGAAAAATGGCGGCTGCGCCAGCCGCCATCTTGGTCAGATGGCGGCTGGTAGCCAACAGAGTGTCCCAGTGATCCCGCAGTCAACCCAGAATGATGCCAGGGTGCAGCCAGGGTTCCCAGCTTGCACCCAGTCATGCGGAGTGATGCCAGAGTGGCGGTCTTTATCATCAGACCACCACCACCACCAACAACAACTTGTGTTTATAATATATATATATTACCTGTATATTTATGATGTATTGTATATTTGGAAGTGTATTTGCACAGGGGCAGCACGGCTGCAGGGACGGCAGCCGGGCTTGGACCAAATGGAGGCCAGCGGGGAGTCCGTCCCGGACAAAATGGGGGCGGAGCGCGACCAACATTTTCAAAAAATTCGCCGCTCACGCGGCTCCCATGCCGTACAAAATGAGGCCCGCGTCGCCACCACCTTGGACAAAATGGAGGCCAGCTTGGCTACCTCATTGGACAAAATGGAGGCCAGCTTGGCCACCATCTTGGACGAAATGGAGGACAGCCAGGCCTACATTTTGGAAAAATGGCGGCTGCGCCAGCCGCCATCTTGGTCAGATGGCGGCAGGTAGCCAACAGAGTGTCCCCAGTGATCCCGCAGTCAACCCAGAATGATGCCAGGGTGCAGCCAGGGTTCCCAGCTTGCACCCAGTCATGCCGGAGTGATGCCAGAGTGGCGGTCTTTATCATCAGACCACACCACCAACAACAACAACTTGTGTTTATAATATATATTATTACCTGTATATTTATGATGTATTTGTATATTTGGAAGTGTATTTGCACAGGGGCAGCACGGCTGCAGGGACGGCAGCCGGGCTTGGACCAAATGGAGGCCAGCGGGGAGTCCGTCCCGGACAAAATGGGGGGCGAGCGCGACCAACATTTTCAAAAAATTCGCCGCTCACGCGGCTCCCAATGCCGTACAAAATGAGGCCCGCGTCGCCACCACCTTGGACAAAATGGAGGCCAGCTTGGCTACCTCATTGGACAAAATGGAGGCCAGCTTGGCTACCTCATTGGACAAAATGGAGGCCAACTTGGCCACCACCTTGGACAAAATGGAGGACAGCCAGGCCTACATTTTGGAAAAAATGGCGGCTGCGCCAGCCGCCATCTTGGTCAGATGGCGGCTGGTAGCCAACAGAGTGTCCCCAGTGATCCCGCAGTCAACCCAGAATGATGCAGGGTGCAGCCAGGGTTCCCAGCTTGCACCCAGTCATGCCGGAGTGATGCCAGAGTGGCGGTCTTTATCATCAGACCACCACCACCACCAACAACAACTTGTGTTTATAATATATATATATTACCTGTATATTTATGATGTATTTGTATATTTGGAAGTGTATTTGCACAGGGGCAGCACGGCTGCAGGGACGGCAGCCGGGCTTGGACCAAATGGAGGCCAGCGGGGAGTCCGTCCCGGACAAAATGGGGGCGGAGCGCGACCAACATTTTCAAAAAATTCGCCGCTCACGCGGCTCCCATGCCGTACAAAATGAGGCCCGCGTCGCCACCACCTTGGACAAAATGGAGGCCAGCTTGGCTACCTCATTGGACAAAATGGAGGCCAGCTTGGCCACCATCTTGGACGAAATGGAGGACAGCCAGGCCTACATTTGGAAAAATGGCGGCTGCGCCAGCCGCCATCTTGGTCAGATGGCGGCAGGTAGCCAACAGAGTGTCCCCAGTGATCCCGCAGTCAACCCAGAATGATGCCAGGGTGCAGCCAGGGTTCCCAGCTTGCACCCAGTCATGCCGGAGTGATGCCAGAGTGGCGGTCTTTATCATCAGACCACCACCACCAACAACAACAACTTGTGTTTATAATATATATATATTACCTGTATATTTATGATGTATTTGTATATTTGGAAGTGTATTTGCACAGGGGCAGCACGGCTGCAGGGACGGCAGCCGGGCTTGGACCAAATGGAGGCCAGCGGGGAGTCCGTCCCGGACAAAATGGGGGCGAGCGCGACCAACATTTCAAAAAATTCGCCGCTCACGCGGCTCCCATGCCGTACAAAATGAGGCCCGCGTCGCCACCACCTTGGACAAAATGGAGGCCAGCTTGGCTACCTCATTGGACAAAATGGAGGCCAGCTTGGCTACCTCATTGGACAAAATGGAGGCCAACTTGGCCACCACCTTGGACAAAATGGAGGACAGCCAGGCCTACATTTTGGAAAAATGGCGGCTGCGCCAGCCGCCATCTTGGTCAGATGGCGGCTGGTAGCCAACAGAGTGTCCCCAGTGATCCCGCAGTCAACCCAGAATGATGCCAGGGTGCAGCAGGGTTCCCAGCTTGCACCCAGTCATGCCGGAGTGATGCCAGAGTGGCGGTCTTTATCATCAGACCACCACCACCACCAACAACAACTTGTGTTTATAATATATATATATTACCTGTATATTTATGATGTATTTGTATATTTGGAAGTGTATTTGCACAGGGGGCAGCACGGCTGCAGGGACGGCAGCCGGGCTTGGACAAATGGAGGCCAGCGGGGAGTCCGTCCCGGACAAAATGGGGGCGAGCGCGACCAACATTTTCAAAAAATTCGCCGCTCACGCGGCTCCCATGCCGTACAAAATGAGGCCCGCGTCGCCACCACCTTGGACAAAATGGAGGCCAGCTTGGCTACCTCATTGGACAAAATGGAGGCCAGCTTGGCCACCATCTTGGACGAAATGGAGGACAGCCAGGCCTACATTTGGAAAAATGGCGGCTGCGCCAGCCGCCATCTTGGTCAGATGGCGGCAGGTAGCCAACAGAGTGTCCCCAGTGATCCCGCAGTCAACCCAGAATGATGCCAGGGTGCAGCCAGGGTTCCCAGCTTGCACCCAGTCATGCCGGAGTGATGCCAGAGTGGCGGTCTTTATCATCAGACCACCACCACCAACAACAACAACTTGTGTTTATAATATATATATATTACCTGTATATTTATGATGTATTTGTATATTTGGAAGTGTATTTGCACAGGGGCAGCACGGCTGCAGGGACGGCAGCCGGGCTTGGACCAAATGGAGGCCAGCGGGGAGTCCGTCCCGGACAAAATGGGGGCGAGCGCGACCAACATTTTCAAAAAATTCGCCGCTCACGCGGCTCCCATGCCGTACAAAATGAGGCCCGCGTCGCCACCACCTTGGACAAAATGGAGGCCAGCTTGGCTACCTCATTGGACAAAATGGAGGCCAGCTTGGCCACCATCTTGGACGAAATGGAGGACAGCCAGGCCTACATTTTGGAAAAATGGCGGCTGCGCCAGCCGCCATCTTGGTCAGATGGCGGCAAGTAGCCAACAGAGTGTCCCCAGTGATCCCGCAGTCAACCCAGAATGATGCCAGGGTGCAGCCAGGGTTCCCAGCTTGCACCAGTCATGCCGGAGTGATGCCAGAGTGGCGGTCTTTATCATCAGACCACCACCACCACCAACAACAACTTGTGTTTATAATATATATATATTACCTGTATATTTATGATGTATTTGTATATTTGGAAGTGTATTTGCACAGGGGCAGCACGGCTGCAGGGACGGCAGCCGGGCTTGGACCAAATGGAGGCCAGCGGGGAGTCCGTCCCGGACAAAATGGGGGCGAGCGCGACCAACATTTTCAAAAAATTCGCCGCTCACAGCGGCTCCATGCCGTACAAAATGAGGCCCGCGTCGCCACCACCTTGGACAAAATGGAGGCCAGCTTGGCTACCTCATTGGACAAAATGGAGGCCAGCTTGGCTACCTCATTGGACAAAATGGAGGCCAACTTGGCCACCACCTTGGACAAAATGGAGGACAGCCAGGCCTACATTTTGGAAAAATGGCGGCTGCGCCAGCCGCCATCTTGGTCAGATGGCGGCTGGTAGCCAACAGAGTGTCCCCAGTGATCCCGCAGTCAACCCAGAATGATGCCAGGGTGCAGCCAGGGTTCCCAGCTTGCACCCAGTCATGCCGGAGTGATGCCAGAGTGGCGGTCTTTATCATCAGACCACCACCACCACCAACAACAACTTGTGTTTATAATATATATATATTACCTGTATATTTATGATGTATTTGTATATTTGGAAGTGTATTTGCACAGGGGCAGCACGGCTGCAGGGACGGCAGCCGGGCTTGGACCAAATGGAGGCCAGCGGGGAGTCCGTCCCGGACAAAATGGGGGCGAGCGCGACCAACATTTTCAAAAATTCGCCGCTCACGCGGCTCCCATGCCGTACAAAATGAGGCCCGCGTCGCCACCACCTTGGACAAAATGGAGGCCAGCTTGGCTACCTCATTGGACAAAATGGAGGCCAGCTTGGCCACCATCTTGGACGAAATGGAGGACAGCCAGGCCTACATTTTGGAAAAATGGCGGCTGCGCCAGCCGCCATCTTGGTCAGATGGCGGCAGGTAGCCAACAGAGTGTCCCCAGTGATCCCGCAGTCAACCCAGAATGATGCCAGGGTGCAGCCAGGGTTCCCAGCTTGCACCCAGTCATGCCGGAGTGATGCCAGAGTGGCGGTCTTTATCATCAGACCACCACCACCAACAACAACAACTTGTGTTTATAATATATATATATTACCTGTATATTTATGATGTATTTGTATATTTGGAAGTGTATTTGCACAGGGGCAGCACGGCTGCAGGGACGGCAGCCGGGCTTGGACCAAATGGAGGCCAGCGGGGAGTCCGTCCCGGACAAAATGGGGGCGAGCGCGACCAACATTTTCAAAAAATTCGCCGCTCACGCGGCTCCCATGCCGTACAAAATGAGGCCCGCGTCGCCACCACCTTGGACAAAATGGAGGCCAGCTTGGCTACCTCATTGGACAAAATGGAGGCCAGCTTGGCTACCTCATTGGACAAAATGGAGGCCAACTTGGCCACCACCTTGGACAAAATGGAGGACAGCCAGGCCTACATTTTGGAAAAATGGCGGCTGCGCCAGCCGCCATCTTGGTCAGATGGCGGCTGGTAGCCAACAGAGTGTCCCCAGTGATCCCGCAGTCAACCCAGAATGATGCCAGGGTGCAGCCAGGGTTCCCAGCTTGCACCCAGTCATGCCGGAGTGATGCCAGAGTGGCGGTCTTTATCATCAGACCACCACCACCACCAACAACAACTTGTGTTTATAATATATATATATTACCTGTATATTTATGATGTATTTGTATATTTGGAAGTGTATTTGCACAGGGGGCAGCACGGCTGCAGGGACGGCAGCCGGGCTTGGACCAAATGGAGGCCAGCGGGGAGTCCGTCCCGGACAAAATGGGGGCGAGCGCGACCAACATTTTTCAAAAATTCGCCGCTCACGCGGCTCCCATGCCGTACAAAATGAGGCCCGCGTCGCCACCACCTTGGACAAAATGGAGGCCAGCTTGGCTACCTCATTGGACAAAATGGAGGCCAGCTTGGCCACCATCTTGGACGAAATGGAGGACAGCCAGGCCTACATTTTGGAAAAATGGCGGCTGCGCCAGCCGCCATCTTGGTCAGATGGCGGCAGGTAGCCAACAGAGTGTCCCCAGTGATCCCGCAGTCAACCCAGAATGATGCCAGGGTGCAGCCAGGGTTCCAGCTTGCACCCAGTCATGCCGGAGTGATGCCAGAGTGGCGGTCTTTATCATCAGACCACCACCACCAACAACAACAACTTGTGTTTATAATATATATATATTACCTGTATATTTATGATGTATTTGTATATTTGGAAGTGTATTTGCACAGGGGCAGCACGGCTGCAGGGACGGCAGCCGGGCTTGGACCAAATGGAGGCCAGCGGGGAGGTCCGTCCCGGACAAAATGGGGGCGAGCGCGACCAACATTTTCAAAAATTCGCCGCTCACAGCGGCTCCCATGCCGTACAAAATGAGGCCCGCGTCGCCACCACCTTGGACAAAATGGAGGCCAGCTTGGCTACCTCATTGGACAAAATGGAGGCCAGCTTGGCTACCTCATTGGACAAAATGGAGGCCAACTTGGCCACCACCTTGGACAAAATGGAGGACAGCCAGGCCTACATTTTGGAAAAATGGCGGCTGCGCCAGCCGCCATCTTGGTCAGATGGCGGCTGGTAGCCAACAGAGTGTCCCCAGTGATCCCGCAGTCAACCCAGAATGATGCCAGGGTGCAGCCAGGGTTCCCAGCTTGCACCCAGTCATGCCGGAGTGATGCCAGAGTGGCGGTCTTTATCATCAGACCACCACCACCACCAACAACAACTTGTGTTTTATAATATATATATATTACCTGTATATTTATGATGTATTTGTATATTTGGAAGTGTATTTGCACAGGGGCAGCACGGCTGCAGGGACGGCAGCCGGCTTGGACCAAATGGAGGCCAGCGGGGAGTCCGTCCCGGACAAAATGGGGGCGAGCGCGACCAACATTTCAAAAAATTCGCCGCTCACGGCGGCTCCCATGCCGTACAAAATGAGGCCCGCGTCGCCACCACCTTGGACAAAATGGAGGCCAGCTTGGCTACCTCATTGGACAAAATGGAGGCCAGCTTGGCCACCATCTTGGACGAAATGGAGGACAGCCAGGCCTACATTTTGGAAAAATGGCGGCTGCGCCAGCCGCCATCTTGGTCAGATGGCGGCAGGTAGCCAACAGAGTGTCCCAGTGATCCCGCAGTCAACCCAGAATGATGCCAGGGTGCAGCCAGGGTTCCCAGCTTGCACCCAGTCATGCCGGAGTGATGCCAGAGTGGCGGTCTTTATCATCAGACCACCACCACCAACAACAACAACTTGTGTTTATAATATATATATATTACCTGTATATTTATGATGTATTTGTATATTTGGAAGTGTATTTGCACAGGGGCAGCACGGCTGCAGGGACGGCAGCCGGGCTTGGACCAAATGGAGGCCAGCGGGGAGTCCGTCCCGGACAAAATGGGGGGCGAGCGCGACCAACATTTTCAAAAAATTCGCCGCTCACGCGGCTCCCATGCCGTACAAAATGAGGCCCGCGTCGCCACCACCTTGGACAAAATGGAGGCCAGCTTGGCTACCTCATTGGACAAAATGGAGGCCAGCTTGGCTACCTCATTGGACAAAATGGAGGCAACTTGGCCACCACCTTGGACAAAATGGAGGACAGCCAGGCCTACATTTTGGAAAAATGGCGGCTGCGCCAGCCGCCATCTTGGTCAGATGGCGGCTGGTAGCCAACAGAGTGTCCCCAGTGATCCCGCAGTCAACCCAGAATGATGCCAGGGTGCAGCCAGGGTTCCCAGCTTGCACCCAGTCATGCCGGAGTGATGCCAGAGTGGCGGTCTTTATCATCAGACCACCACCACCACCAACAACAACTTGTGTTTATAATATATATATATTACCTGTATATTTATGATGTATTTGTATATTTGGAAGTGTATTTGCACAGGGGCAGCACGGCTGCAGGGACGGCAGCCGGGCTTGGACCAAATGGAGGCCAGCGGGGAGTCCGTCCCGGACAAAATGGGGGCGAGCGCGACCAACATTTTCAAAAAATTCGCCGCTCACGCGGCTCCCATGCCGTACAAAATGAGGCCCGCGTCGCCACCACCTTGGACAAAATGGAGGCCAGCTTGGCTACCTCATTGGACAAAATGGAGGCCAGCTTGGCCACCATCTTGGACGAAATGGAGGACAGCCAGGCCTACATTTTGGAAAAATGGCGGCTGCGCCAGCCGCCATCTTGGTCAGATGGCGGCAGGTAGCCAACAGAGTGTCCCCAGTGATCCCGCAGTCAACCCAGAATGATGCCAGGGTGCAGCCAGGGTTCCCAGCTTGCACCCAGTCATGCCGGAGTGATGCCAGAGTGGCGGTCTTTATCATCAGACCACCACCACCAACAACAACAACTTGTGTTTATAATATATATATATTACCTGTATATTTATGATGTATTTGTATATTTGGAAGTGTATTTGCACAGGGGCAGCACGGCTGCAGGGACGGCAGCCGGGCTTGGACCAAATGGAGGCCAGCGGGGAGTCCGTCCCGGACAAAATGGGGGCGAGCGCGACCAACATTTTCAAAAAATTCGCCGCTCACGCGGCTCCCATGCCGTACAAAATGAGGCCCGCGTCGCCACCACCTTGGACAAAATGGAGGCCAGCTTGGCTACCTCATTGGACAAAATGGAGGCCAGCTTGGCCACCATCTTGGACGAAATGGAGGACAGCCAGGCCTACATTTTGGAAAAATGGCGGCTGCGCCAGCCGCCATCTTGGTCAGATGGCGGCAGGTAGCCAACAGAGTGTCCCCAGTGATCCCGCAGTCAACCCAGAATGATGCCAGGGTGCAGCCAGGGTTCCCAGCTTGCACCCAGTCATGCCGGAGTGATGCCAGAGTGGCGGTCTTTATCATCAGACCACCACCACCAACAACAACAACTTGTGTTTATAATATATATATATTACCTGTATATTTATGATGTATTTGTATATTTGGAAGTGTATTTGCACAGGGGCAGCACGGCTGCAGGGACGGCAGCCGGGCTTGGACCAAATGGAGGCCAGCGGGGAGTCCGTCCCGGACAAAATGGGGGCGAGCGCGACCAACATTTTCAAAAAATTCGCCGCTCACGCGGCTCCCATGCCGTACAAAATGAGGCCCGCGTCGCCACCACCTTGGACAAAATGGAGGCCAGCTTGGCTACCTCATTGGACAAAATGGAGGCCAGCTTGGCTACCTCATTGGACAAAATGGAGGCCAACTTGGCCACCACCTTGGACAAAATGGAGGACAGCCAGGCCTACATTTTGGAAAAATGGCGGCTGCGCCAGCCGCCATCTTGGTCAGATGGCGGCTGGTAGCCAACAGAGTGTCCCCAGTGATCCCGCAGTCAACCCAGAATGATGCCAGGGTGCAGCCAGGGTTCCCAGCTTGCACCCAGTCATGCCGGAGTGATGCCAGAGTGGCGGTCTTTATCATCAGACCACCACCACCACCAACAACAACTTGTGTTTATAATATATATATATTACCTGTATATTTATGATGTATTTGTATATTTGGAAGTGTATTTGCACAGGGGCAGCACGGCTGCAGGGACGGCAGCCGGGCTTGGACCAAATGGAGGCCAGCGGGGAGTCCGTCCCGGACAAAATGGGGGCGAGCGCGACCAACATTTTCAAAAAATTCGCCGCTCACGCGGCTCCCATGCCGTACAAAATGAGGCCCGCGTCGCCACCACCTTGGACAAAATGGAGGCCAGCTTGGCTACCTCATTGGACAAAATGGAGGCCAGCTTGGCCACCATCTTGGACGAAATGGAGGACAGCCAGGCCTACATTTTGGAAAAATGGCGGCTGCGCCAGCCGCCATCTTGGTCAGATGGCGGCAGGTAGCCAACAGAGTGTCCCCAGTGATCCCGCAGTCAACCCAGAATGATGCCAGGGTGCAGCCAGGGTTCCCAGCTTGCACCCAGTCATGCCGGAGTGATGCCAGAGTGGCGGTCTTTATCATCAGACCACCACCACCAACAACAACAACTTGTGTTTATAATATATATATATTACCTGTATATTTATGATGTATTTGTATATTTGGAAGTGTATTTGCACAGGGGCAGCACGGCTGCAGGGACGGCAGCCGGGCTTGGACCAAATGGAGGCCAGCGGGGAGTCCGTCCCGGACAAAATGGGGGCGAGCGCGACCAACATTTTCAAAAAATTCGCCGCTCACGCGGCTCCCATGCCGTACAAAATGAGGCCCGCGTCGCCACCACCTTGGACAAAATGGAGGCCAGCTTGGCTACCTCATTGGACAAAATGGAGGCCAGCTTGGCCACCATCTTGGACGAAATGGAGGACAGCCAGGCCTACATTTTGGAAAAATGGCGGCTGCGCCAGCCGCCATCTTGGTCAGATGGCGGCAGGTAGCCAACAGAGTGTCCCCAGTGATCCCGCAGTCAACCCAGAATGATGCCAGGGTGCAGCCAGGGTTCCCAGCTTGCACCCAGTCATGCCGGAGTGATGCCAGAGTGGCGGTCTTTATCATCAGACCACCACCACCAACAACAACAACTTGTGTTTATAATATATATATATTACCTGTATATTTATGATGTATTTGTATATTTGGAAGTGTATTTGCACAGGGGCAGCACGGCTGCAGGGACGGCAGCCGGGCTTGGACCAAATGGAGGCCAGCGGGGAGTCCGTCCCGGACAAAATGGGGGCGAGCGCGACCAACATTTTCAAAAAATTCGCCGCTCACGCGGCTCCCATGCCGTACAAAATGAGGCCCGCGTCGCCACCACCTTGGACAAAATGGAGGCCAGCTTGGCTACCTCATTGGACAAAATGGAGGCCAGCTTGGCTACCTCATTGGACAAAATGGAGGCCAACTTGGCCACCACCTTGGACAAAATGGAGGACAGCCAGGCCTACATTTTGGAAAAATGGCGGCTGCGCCAGCCGCCATCTTGGTCAGATGGCGGCTGGTAGCCAACAGAGTGTCCCCAGTGATCCCGCAGTCAACCCAGAATGATGCCAGGGTGCAGCCAGGGTTCCCAGCTTGCACCCAGTCATGCCGGAGTGATGCCAGAGTGGCGGTCTTTATCATCAGACCACCACCACCACCAACAACAACTTGTGTTTATAATATATATATATTACCTGTATATTTATGATGTATTTGTATATTTGGAAGTGTATTTGCACAGGGGCAGCACGGCTGCAGGGACGGCAGCCGGGCTTGGACCAAATGGAGGCCAGCGGGGAGTCCGTCCCGGACAAAATGGGGGCGAGCGCGACCAACATTTTCAAAAAATTCGCCGCTCACGCGGCTCCCATGCCGTACAAAATGAGGCCCGCGTCGCCACCACCTTGGACAAAATGGAGGCCAGCTTGGCTACCTCATTGGACAAAATGGAGGCCAGCTTGGCCACCATCTTGGACGAAATGGAGGACAGCCAGGCCTACATTTTGGAAAAATGGCGGCTGCGCCAGCCGCCATCTTGGTCAGATGGCGGCAGGTAGCCAACAGAGTGTCCCCAGTGATCCCGCAGTCAACCCAGAATGATGCCAGGGTGCAGCCAGGGTTCCCAGCTTGCACCCAGTCATGCCGGAGTGATGCCAGAGTGGCGGTCTTTATCATCAGACCACCACCACCAACAACAACAACTTGTGTTTATAATATATATATATTACCTGTATATTTATGATGTATTTGTATATTTGGAAGTGTATTTGCACAGGGGCAGCACGGCTGCAGGGACGGCAGCCGGGCTTGGACCAAATGGAGGCCAGCGGGGAGTCCGTCCCGGACAAAATGGGGGCGAGCGCGACCAACATTTTCAAAAAATTCGCCGCTCACGCGGCTCCCATGCCGTACAAAATGAGGCCCGCGTCGCCACCACCTTGGACAAAATGGAGGCCAGCTTGGCTACCTCATTGGACAAAATGGAGGCCAGCTTGGCCACCATCTTGGACGAAATGGAGGACAGCCAGGCCTACATTTTGGAAAAATGGCGGCTGCGCCAGCCGCCATCTTGGTCAGATGGCGGCAGGTAGCCAACAGAGTGTCCCCAGTGATCCCGCAGTCAACCCAGAATGATGCCAGGGTGCAGCCAGGGTTCCCAGCTTGCACCCAGTCATGCCGGAGTGATGCCAGAGTGGCGGTCTTTATCATCAGACCACCACCACCAACAACAACAACTTGTGTTTATAATATATATATATTACCTGTATATTTATGATGTATTTGTATATTTGGAAGTGTATTTGCACAGGGGCAGCACGGCTGCAGGGACGGCAGCCGGGCTTGGACCAAATGGAGGCCAGCGGGGAGTCCGTCCCGGACAAAATGGGGGCGAGCGCGACCAACATTTTCAAAAAATTCGCCGCTCACGCGGCTCCCATGCCGTACAAAATGAGGCCCGCGTCGCCACCACCTTGGACAAAATGGAGGCCAGCTTGGCTACCTCATTGGACAAAATGGAGGCCAGCTTGGCCACCATCTTGGACGAAATGGAGGACAGCCAGGCCTACATTTTGGAAAAATGGCGGCTGCGCCAGCCGCCATCTTGGTCAGATGGCGGCAGGTAGCCAACAGAGTGTCCCCAGTGATCCCGCAGTCAACCCAGAATGATGCCAGGGTGCAGCCAGGGTTCCCAGCTTGCACCCAGTCATGCCGGAGTGATGCCAGAGTGGCGGTCTTTATCATCAGACCACCACCACCAACAACAACAACTTGTGTTTATAATATATATATATTACCTGTATATTTATGATGTATTTGTATATTTGGAAGTGTATTTGCACAGGGGCAGCACGGCTGCAGGGACGGCAGCCGGGCTTGGACCAAATGGAGGCCAGCGGGGAGTCCGTCCCGGACAAAATGGGGGCGAGCGCGACCAACATTTTCAAAAAATTCGCCGCTCACGCGGCTCCCATGCCGTACAAAATGAGGCCCGCGTCGCCACCACCTTGGACAAAATGGAGGCCAGCTTGGCTACCTCATTGGACAAAATGGAGGCCAGCTTGGCCACCATCTTGGACGAAATGGAGGACAGCCAGGCCTACATTTTGGAAAAATGGCGGCTGCGCCAGCCGCCATCTTGGTCAGATGGCGGCAGGTAGCCAACAGAGTGTCCCCAGTGATCCCGCAGTCAACCCAGAATGATGCCAGGGTGCAGCCAGGGTTCCCAGCTTGCACCCAGTCATGCCGGAGTGATGCCAGAGTGGCGGTCTTTATCATCAGACCACCACCACCAACAACAACAACTTGTGTTTATAATATATATATATTACCTGTATATTTATGATGTATTTGTATATTTGGAAGTGTATTTGCACAGGGGCAGCACGGCTGCAGGGACGGCAGCCGGGCTTGGACCAAATGGAGGCCAGCGGGGAGTCCGTCCCGGACAAAATGGGGGCGAGCGCGACCAACATTTTCAAAAAATTCGCCGCTCACGCGGCTCCCATGCCGTACAAAATGAGGCCCGCGTCGCCACCACCTTGGACAAAATGGAGGCCAGCTTGGCTACCTCATTGGACAAAATGGAGGCCAGCTTGGCTACCTCATTGGACAAAATGGAGGCCAACTTGGCCACCACCTTGGACAAAATGGAGGACAGCCAGGCCTACATTTTGGAAAAATGGCGGCTGCGCCAGCCGCCATCTTGGTCAGATGGCGGCTGGTAGCCAACAGAGTGTCCCCAGTGATCCCGCAGTCAACCCAGAATGATGCCAGGGTGCAGCCAGGGTTCCCAGCTTGCACCCAGTCATGCCGGAGTGATGCCAGAGTGGCGGTCTTTATCATCAGACCACCACCACCACCAACAACAACTTGTGTTTATAATATATATATATTACCTGTATATTTATGATGTATTTGTATATTTGGAAGTGTATTTGCACAGGGGCAGCACGGCTGCAGGGACGGCAGCCGGGCTTGGACCAAATGGAGGCCAGCGGGGAGTCCGTCCCGGACAAAATGGGGGCGAGCGCGACCAACATTTTCAAAAAATTCGCCGCTCACGCGGCTCCCATGCCGTACAAAATGAGGCCCGCGTCGCCACCACCTTGGACAAAATGGAGGCCAGCTTGGCTACCTCATTGGACAAAATGGAGGCCAGCTTGGCCACCATCTTGGACGAAATGGAGGACAGCCAGGCCTACATTTTGGAAAAATGGCGGCTGCGCCAGCCGCCATCTTGGTCAGATGGCGGCAGGTAGCCAACAGAGTGTCCCCAGTGATCCCGCAGTCAACCCAGAATGATGCCAGGGTGCAGCCAGGGTTCCCAGCTTGCACCCAGTCATGCCGGAGTGATGCCAGAGTGGCGGTCTTTATCATCAGACCACCACCACCAACAACAACAACTTGTGTTTATAATATATATATATTACCTGTATATTTATGATGTATTTGTATATTTGGAAGTGTATTTGCACAGGGGCAGCACGGCTGCAGGGACGGCAGCCGGGCTTGGACCAAATGGAGGCCAGCGGGGAGTCCGTCCCGGACAAAATGGGGGCGAGCGCGACCAACATTTTCAAAAAATTCGCCGCTCACGCGGCTCCCATGCCGTACAAAATGAGGCCCGCGTCGCCACCACCTTGGACAAAATGGAGGCCAGCTTGGCTACCTCATTGGACAAAATGGAGGCCAGCTTGGCCACCATCTTGGACGAAATGGAGGACAGCCAGGCCTACATTTTGGAAAAATGGCGGCTGCGCCAGCCGCCATCTTGGTCAGATGGCGGCAGGTAGCCAACAGAGTGTCCCCAGTGATCCCGCAGTCAACCCAGAATGATGCCAGGGTGCAGCCAGGGTTCCCAGCTTGCACCCAGTCATGCCGGAGTGATGCCAGAGTGGCGGTCTTTATCATCAGACCACCACCACCAACAACAACAACTTGTGTTTATAATATATATATATTACCTGTATATTTATGATGTATTTGTATATTTGGAAGTGTATTTGCACAGGGGCAGCACGGCTGCAGGGACGGCAGCCAGGCTTGGACCAAATGGAGGCCAGCGGGGAGTCCGTCCCGGACAAAATGGGGGCGAGCGCGACCAACATTTTCAAAAAATTCGCCGCTCACGCGGCTCCCATGCCGTACAAAATGAGGCCCGCGTCGCCACCACCTTGGACAAAATGGAGGCCAGCTTGGCTACCTCATTGGACAAAATGGAGGCCAGCTTGGCCACCATCTTGGACGAAATGGAGGACAGCCAGGCCTACATTTTGGAAAAATGGCGGCTGCGCCAGCCGCCATCTTGGTCAGATGGCGGCAGGTAGCCAACAGAGTGTCCCCAGTGATCCCGCAGTCAACCCAGAATGATGCCAGGGTGCAGCCAGGGTTCCCAGCTTGCACCCAGTCATGCCGGAGTGATGCCAGAGTGGCGGTCTTTATCATCAGACCACCACCACCAACAACAACAACTTGTGTTTATAATATATATATATTACCTGTATATTTATGATGTATTTGTATATTTGGAAGTGTATTTGCACAGGGGCAGCACGGCTGCAGGGACGGCAGCCGGGCTTGGACCAAATGGAGGCCAGCGGGGAGTCCGTCCCGGACAAAATGGGGGCGAGCGCGACCAACATTTTCAAAAAATTCGCCGCTCACGCGGCTCCCATGCCGTACAAAATGAGGCCCGCGTCGCCACCACCTTGGACAAAATGGAGGCCAGCTTGGCTACCTCATTGGACAAAATGGAGGCCAGCTTGGCTACCTCATTGGACAAAATGGAGGCCAACTTGGCCACCACCTTGGACAAAATGGAGGACAGCCAGGCCTACATTTTGGAAAAATGGCGGCTGCGCCAGCCGCCATCTTGGTCAGATGGCGGCTGGTAGCCAACAGAGTGTCCCCAGTGATCCCGCAGTCAACCCAGAATGATGCCAGGGTGCAGCCAGGGTTCCCAGCTTGCACCCAGTCATGCCGGAGTGATGCCAGAGTGGCGGTCTTTATCATCAGACCACCACCACCACCAACAACAACTTGTGTTTATAATATATATATATTACCTGTATATTTATGATGTATTTGTATATTTGGAAGTGTATTTGCACAGGGGCAGCACGGCTGCAGGGACGGCAGCCGGGCTTGGACCAAATGGAGGCCAGCGGGGAGTCCGTCCCGGACAAAATGGGGGCGAGCGCGACCAACATTTTCAAAAAATTCGCCGCTCACGCGGCTCCCATGCCGTACAAAATGAGGCCCGCGTCGCCACCACCTTGGACAAAATGGAGGCCAGCTTGGCTACCTCATTGGACAAAATGGAGGCCAGCTTGGCCACCATCTTGGACGAAATGGAGGACAGCCAGGCCTACATTTTGGAAAAATGGCGGCTGCGCCAGCCGCCATCTTGGTCAGATGGCGGCAGGTAGCCAACAGAGTGTCCCCAGTGATCCCGCAGTCAACCCAGAATGATGCCAGGGTGCAGCCAGGGTTCCCAGCTTGCACCCAGTCATGCCGGAGTGATGCCAGAGTGGCGGTCTTTATCATCAGACCACCACCACCAACAACAACAACTTGTGTTTATAATATATATATATTACCTGTATATTTATGATGTATTTGTATATTTGGAAGTGTATTTGCACAGGGGCAGCACGGCTGCAGGGACGGCAGCCGGGCTTGGACCAAATGGAGGCCAGCGGGGAGTCCGTCCCGGACAAAATGGGGGCGAGCGCGACCAACATTTTCAAAAAATTCGCCGCTCACGCGGCTCCCATGCCGTACAAAATGAGGCCCGCGTCGCCACCACCTTGGACAAAATGGAGGCCAGCTTGGCTACCTCATTGGACAAAATGGAGGCCAGCTTGGCCACCATCTTGGACGAAATGGAGGACAGCCAGGCCTACATTTTGGAAAAATGGCGGCTGCGCCAGCCGCCATCTTGGTCAGATGGCGGCAGGTAGCCAACAGAGTGTCCCCAGTGATCCCGCAGTCAACCCAGAATGATGCCAGGGTGCAGCCAGGGTTCCCAGCTTGCACCCAGTCATGCCGGAGTGATGCCAGAGTGGCGGTCTTTATCATCAGACCACCACCACCAACAACAACAACTTGTGTTTATAATATATATATATTACCTGTATATTTATGATGTATTTGTATATTTGGAAGTGTATTTGCACAGGGGCAGCACGGCTGCAGGGACGGCAGCCGGGCTTGGACCAAATGGAGGCCAGCGGGGAGTCCGTCCCGGACAAAATGGGGGCGAGCGCGACCAACATTTTCAAAAAATTCGCCGCTCACGCGGCTCCCATGCCGTACAAAATGAGGCCCGCGTCGCCACCACCTTGGACAAAATGGAGGCCAGCTTGGCTACCTCATTGGACAAAATGGAGGCCAGCTTGGCCACCATCTTGGACGAAATGGAGGACAGCCAGGCCTACATTTTGGAAAAATGGCGGCTGCGCCAGCCGCCATCTTGGTCAGATGGCGGCAGGTAGCCAACAGAGTGTCCCCAGTGATCCCGCAGTCAACCCAGAATGATGCCAGGGTGCAGCCAGGGTTCCCAGCTTGCACCCAGTCATGCCGGAGTGATGCCAGAGTGGCGGTCTTTATCATCAGACCACCACCACCAACAACAACAACTTGTGTTTATAATATATATATATTACCTGTATATTTATGATGTATTTGTATATTTGGAAGTGTATTTGCACAGGGGCAGCACGGCTGCAGGGACGGCAGCCGGGCTTGGACCAAATGGAGGCCAGCGGGGAGTCCGTCCCGGACAAAATGGGGGCGAGCGCGACCAACATTTTCAAAAAATTCGCCGCTCACGCGGCTCCCATGCCGTACAAAATGAGGCCCGCGTCGCCACCACCTTGGACAAAATGGAGGCCAGCTTGGCTACCTCATTGGACAAAATGGAGGCCAGCTTGGCCACCATCTTGGACGAAATGGAGGACAGCCAGGCCTACATTTTGGAAAAATGGCGGCTGCGCCAGCCGCCATCTTGGTCAGATGGCGGCAGGTAGCCAACAGAGTGTCCCCAGTGATCCCGCAGTCAACCCAGAATGATGCCAGGGTGCAGCCAGGGTTCCCAGCTTGCACCCAGTCATGCCGGAGTGATGCCAGAGTGGCGGTCTTTATCATCAGACCACCACCACCAACAACAACAACTTGTGTTTATAATATATATATATTACCTGTATATTTATGATGTATTTGTATATTTGGAAGTGTATTTGCACAGGGGCAGCACGGCTGCAGGGACGGCAGCCGGGCTTGGACCAAATGGAGGCCAGCGGGGAGTCCGTCCCGGACAAAATGGGGGCGAGCGCGACCAACATTTTCAAAAAATTCGCCGCTCACGCGGCTCCCATGCCGTACAAAATGAGGCCCGCGTCGCCACCACCTTGGACAAAATGGAGGCCAGCTTGGCTACCTCATTGGACAAAATGGAGGCCAGCTTGGCTACCTCATTGGACAAAATGGAGGCCAACTTGGCCACCACCTTGGACAAAATGGAGGACAGCCAGGCCTACATTTTGGAAAAATGGCGGCTGCGCCAGCCGCCATCTTGGTCAGATGGCGGCTGGTAGCCAACAGAGTGTCCCCAGTGATCCCGCAGTCAACCCAGAATGATGCCAGGGTGCAGCCAGGGTTCCCAGCTTGCACCCAGTCATGCCGGAGTGATGCCAGAGTGGCGGTCTTTATCATCAGACCACCACCACCACCAACAACAACTTGTGTTTATAATATATATATATTACCTGTATATTTATGATGTATTTGTATATTTGGAAGTGTATTTGCACAGGGGCAGCACGGCTGCAGGGACGGCAGCCGGGCTTGGACCAAATGGAGGCCAGCGGGGAGTCCGTCCCGGACAAAATGGGGGCGAGCGCGACCAACATTTTCAAAAAATTCGCCGCTCACGCGGCTCCCATGCCGTACAAAATGAGGCCCGCGTCGCCACCACCTTGGACAAAATGGAGGCCAGCTTGGCTACCTCATTGGACAAAATGGAGGCCAGCTTGGCCACCATCTTGGACGAAATGGAGGACAGCCAGGCCTACATTTTGGAAAAATGGCGGCTGCGCCAGCCGCCATCTTGGTCAGATGGCGGCAGGTAGCCAACAGAGTGTCCCCAGTGATCCCGCAGTCAACCCAGAATGATGCCAGGGTGCAGCCAGGGTTCCCAGCTTGCACCCAGTCATGCCGGAGTGATGCCAGAGTGGCGGTCTTTATCATCAGACCACCACCACCAACAACAACAACTTGTGTTTATAATATATATATATTACCTGTATATTTATGATGTATTTGTATATTTGGAAGTGTATTTGCACAGGGGCAGCACGGCTGCAGGGACGGCAGCCGGGCTTGGACCAAATGGAGGCCAGCGGGGAGTCCGTCCCGGACAAAATGGGGGCGAGCGCGACCAACATTTTCAAAAAATTCGCCGCTCACGCGGCTCCCATGCCGTACAAAATGAGGCCCGCGTCGCCACCACCTTGGACAAAATGGAGGCCAGCTTGGCTACCTCATTGGACAAAATGGAGGCCAGCTTGGCCACCATCTTGGACGAAATGGAGGACAGCCAGGCCTACATTTTGGAAAAATGGCGGCTGCGCCAGCCGCCATCTTGGTCAGATGGCGGCAGGTAGCCAACAGAGTGTCCCCAGTGATCCCGCAGTCAACCCAGAATGATGCCAGGGTGCAGCCAGGGTTCCCAGCTTGCACCCAGTCATGCCGGAGTGATGCCAGAGTGGCGGTCTTTATCATCAGACCACCACCACCAACAACAACAACTTGTGTTTATAATATATATATATTACCTGTATATTTATGATGTATTTGTATATTTGGAAGTGTATTTGCACAGGGGCAGCACGGCTGCAGGGACGGCAGCCAGGCTTGGACCAAATGGAGGCCAGCGGGGAGTCCGTCCCGGACAAAATGGGGGCGAGCGCGACCAACATTTTCAAAAAATTCGCCGCTCACGCGGCTCCCATGCCGTACAAAATGAGGCCCGCGTCGCCACCACCTTGGACAAAATGGAGGCCAGCTTGGCTACCTCATTGGACAAAATGGAGGCCAGCTTGGCCACCATCTTGGACGAAATGGAGGACAGCCAGGCCTACATTTTGGAAAAATGGCGGCTGCGCCAGCCGCCATCTTGGTCAGATGGCGGCAGGTAGCCAACAGAGTGTCCCCAGTGATCCCGCAGTCAACCCAGAATGATGCCAGGGTGCAGCCAGGGTTCCCAGCTTGCACCCAGTCATGCCGGAGTGATGCCAGAGTGGCGGTCTTTATCATCAGACCACCACCACCAACAACAACAACTTGTGTTTATAATATATATATATTACCTGTATATTTATGATGTATTTGTATATTTGGAAGTGTATTTGCACAGGGGCAGCACGGCTGCAGGGACGGCAGCCGGGCTTGGACCAAATGGAGGCCAGCGGGGAGTCCGTCCCGGACAAAATGGGGGCGAGCGCGACCAACATTTTCAAAAAATTCGCCGCTCACGCGGCTCCCATGCCGTACAAAATGAGGCCCGCGTCGCCACCACCTTGGACAAAATGGAGGCCAGCTTGGCTACCTCATTGGACAAAATGGAGGCCAGCTTGGCTACCTCATTGGACAAAATGGAGGCCAACTTGGCCACCACCTTGGACAAAATGGAGGACAGCCAGGCCTACATTTTGGAAAAATGGCGGCTGCGCCAGCCGCCATCTTGGTCAGATGGCGGCTGGTAGCCAACAGAGTGTCCCCAGTGATCCCGCAGTCAACCCAGAATGATGCCAGGGTGCAGCCAGGGTTCCCAGCTTGCACCCAGTCATGCCGGAGTGATGCCAGAGTGGCGGTCTTTATCATCAGACCACCACCACCACCAACAACAACTTGTGTTTATAATATATATATATTACCTGTATATTTATGATGTATTTGTATATTTGGAAGTGTATTTGCACAGGGGCAGCACGGCTGCAGGGACGGCAGCCGGGCTTGGACCAAATGGAGGCCAGCGGGGAGTCCGTCCCGGACAAAATGGGGGCGAGCGCGACCAACATTTTCAAAAAATTCGCCGCTCACGCGGCTCCCATGCCGTACAAAATGAGGCCCGCGTCGCCACCACCTTGGACAAAATGGAGGCCAGCTTGGCTACCTCATTGGACAAAATGGAGGCCAGCTTGGCCACCATCTTGGACGAAATGGAGGACAGCCAGGCCTACATTTTGGAAAAATGGCGGCTGCGCCAGCCGCCATCTTGGTCAGATGGCGGCAGGTAGCCAACAGAGTGTCCCCAGTGATCCCGCAGTCAACCCAGAATGATGCCAGGGTGCAGCCAGGGTTCCCAGCTTGCACCCAGTCATGCCGGAGTGATGCCAGAGTGGCGGTCTTTATCATCAGACCACCACCACCAACAACAACAACTTGTGTTTATAATATATATATATTACCTGTATATTTATGATGTATTTGTATATTTGGAAGTGTATTTGCACAGGGGCAGCACGGCTGCAGGGACGGCAGCCGGGCTTGGACCAAATGGAGGCCAGCGGGGAGTCCGTCCCGGACAAAATGGGGGCGAGCGCGACCAACATTTTCAAAAAATTCGCCGCTCACGCGGCTCCCATGCCGTACAAAATGAGGCCCGCGTCGCCACCACCTTGGACAAAATGGAGGCCAGCTTGGCTACCTCATTGGACAAAATGGAGGCCAGCTTGGCTACCTCATTGGACAAAATGGAGGCCAACTTGGCCACCACCTTGGACAAAATGGAGGACAGCCAGGCCTACATTTTGGAAAAATGGCGGCTGCGCCAGCCGCCATCTTGGTCAGATGGCGGCTGGTAGCCAACAGAGTGTCCCCAGTGATCCCGCAGTCAACCCAGAATGATGCCAGGGTGCAGCCAGGGTTCCCAGCTTGCACCCAGTCATGCCGGAGTGATGCCAGAGTGGCGGTCTTTATCATCAGACCACCACCACCACCAACAACAACTTGTGTTTATAATATATATATATTACCTGTATATTTATGATGTATTTGTATATTTGGAAGTGTATTTGCACAGGGGCAGCACGGCTGCAGGGACGGCAGCCGGGCTTGGACCAAATGGAGGCCAGCGGGGAGTCCGTCCCGGACAAAATGGGGGCGAGCGCGACCAACATTTTCAAAAAATTCGCCGCTCACGCGGCTCCCATGCCGTACAAAATGAGGCCCGCGTCGCCACCACCTTGGACAAAATGGAGGCCAGCTTGGCTACCTCATTGGACAAAATGGAGGCCAGCTTGGCTACCTCATTGGACAAAATGGAGGCCCACTTGGCCACCATCTTGGACGAAATGGAGGACAGCCAGGCCTACATTTTGGAAAAATGGCGGCTGCGCCAGCCGCCATCTTGGTCAGATGGCGGCAGGTAGCCAACAGAGTGTCCCCAGTGATCCCGCAGTCAACCCAGAATGATGCCAGGGTGCAGCCAGGGTTCCCAGCTTGCACCCAGTCATGCCGGAGTGATGCCAGAGTGGCGGTCTTTATCATCAGACCACCACCACCACCAACAACAACTTGTGTTTATAATATATATATATTACCTGTATATTTATGATGTATTTGTATATTTGGAAGTGTATTTGCACAGGGGCAGCACGGCTGCAGGGACGGCAGCCGGGCTTGGACCAAATGGAGGCCAGCGGGGAGTCCGTCCCGGACAAAATGGGGGCGAGCGCGACCAACATTTTCAAAAAATTCGCCGCTCACGCGGCTCCCATGCCGTACAAAATGAGGCCCGCGTCGCCACCACCTTGGACAAAATGGAGGCCAGCTTGGCTACCTCATTGGACAAAATGGAGGCCAGCTTGGCTACCTCATTGGACAAAATGGAGGCCAACTTGGCCACCACCTTGGACAAAATGGAGGACAGCCAGGCCTACATTTTGGAAAAATGGCGGCTGCGCCAGCCGCCATCTTGGTCAGATGGCGGCTGGTAGCCAACAGAGTGTCCCCAGTGATCCCGCAGTCAACCCAGAATGATGCCAGGGTGCAGCCAGGGTTCCCAGCTTGCACCCAGTCATGCCGGAGTGATGCCAGAGTGGCGGTCTTTATCATCAGACCACCACCACCACCAACAACAACTTGTGTTTATAATATATATATATTACCTGTATATTTATGATGTATTTGTATATTTGGAAGTGTATTTGCACAGGGGCAGCACGGCTGCAGGGACGGCAGCCGGGCTTGGACCAAATGGAGGCCAGCGGGGAGTCCGTCCCGGACAAAATGGGGGCGAGCGCGACCAACATTTTCAAAAAATTCGCCGCTCACGCGGCTCCCATGCCGTACAAAATGAGGCCCGCGTCGCCACCACCTTGGACAAAATGGAGGCCAGCTTGGCTACCTCATTGGACAAAATGGAGGCCAGCTTGGCCACCATCTTGGACGAAATGGAGGACAGCCAGGCCTACATTTTGGAAAAATGGCGGCTGCGCCAGCCGCCATCTTGGTCAGATGGCGGCAAGTAGCCAACAGAGTGTCCCCAGTGATCCCGCAGTCAACCCAGAATGATGCCAGGGTGCAGCCAGGGTTCCCAGCTTGCACCCAGTCATGCCGGAGTGATGCCAGAGTGGCGGTCTTTATCATCAGACCACCACCACCAACAACAACAACTTGTGTTTATAATATATATATATTACCTGTATATTTATGATGTATTTGTATATTTGGAAGTGTATTTGCACAGGGGCAGCACGGCTGCAGGGACGGCAGCCGGGCTTGGACCAAATGGAGGCCAGCGGGGAGTCCGTCCCGGACAAAATGGGGGCGAGCGCGACCAACATTTTCAAAAAATTCGCCGCTCACGCGGCTCCCATGCCGTACAAAATGAGGCCCGCGTCGCCACCACCTTGGACAAAATGGAGGCCAGCTTGGCTACCTCATTGGACAAAATGGAGGCCAGCTTGGCCACCATCTTGGACGAAATGGAGGACAGCCAGGCCTACATTTTGGAAAAATGGCGGCTGCGCCAGCCGCCATCTTGGTCAGATGGCGGCAGGTAGCCAACAGAGTGTCCCCAGTGATCCCGCAGTCAACCCAGAATGATGCCAGGGTGCAGCCAGGGTTCCCAGCTTGCACCCAGTCATGCCGGAGTGATGCCAGAGTGGCGGTCTTTATCATCAGACCACCACCACCAACAACAACAACTTGTGTTTATAATATATATATATTACCTGTATATTTATGATGTATTTGTATATTTGGAAGTGTATTTGCACAGGGGCAGCACGGCTGCAGGGACGGCAGCCGGGCTTGGACCAAATGGAGGCCAGCGGGGAGTCCGTCCCGGACAAAATGGGGGCGAGCGCGACCAACATTTTCAAAAAATTCGCCGCTCACGCGGCTCCCATGCCGTACAAAATGAGGCCCGCGTCGCCACCACCTTGGACAAAATGGAGGCCAGCTTGGCTACCTCATTGGACAAAATGGAGGCCAGCTTGGCCACCATCTTGGACGAAATGGAGGACAGCCAGGCCTACATTTTGGAAAAATGGCGGCTGCGCCAGCCGCCATCTTGGTCAGATGGCGGCAGGTAGCCAACAGAGTGTCCCCAGTGATCCCGCAGTCAACCCAGAATGATGCCAGGGTGCAGCCAGGGTTCCCAGCTTGCACCCAGTCATGCCGGAGTGATGCCAGAGTGGCGGTCTTTATCATCAGACCACCACCACCAACAACAACAACTTGTGTTTATAATATATATATATTACCTGTATATTTATGATGTATTTGTATATTTGGAAGTGTATTTGCACAGGGGCAGCACGGCTGCAGGGACGGCAGCCGGGCTTGGACCAAATGGAGGCCAGCGGGGAGTCCGTCCCGGACAAAATGGGGGCGAGCGCGACCAACATTTTCAAAAAATTCGCCGCTCACGCGGCTCCCATGCCGTACAAAATGAGGCCCGCGTCGCCACCACCTTGGACAAAATGGAGGCCAGCTTGGCTACCTCATTGGACAAAATGGAGGCCAGCTTGGCTACCTCATTGGACAAAATGGAGGCCAACTTGGCCACCACCTTGGACAAAATGGAGGACAGCCAGGCCTACATTTTGGAAAAATGGCGGCTGCGCCAGCCGCCATCTTGGTCAGATGGCGGCTGGTAGCCAACAGAGTGTCCCCAGTGATCCCGCAGTCAACCCAGAATGATGCCAGGGTGCAGCCAGGGTTCCCAGCTTGCACCCAGTCATGCCGGAGTGATGCCAGAGTGGCGGTCTTTATCATCAGACCACCACCACCACCAACAACAACTTGTGTTTATAATATATATATATTACCTGTATATTTATGATGTATTTGTATATTTGGAAGTGTATTTGCACAGGGGCAGCACGGCTGCAGGGACGGCAGCCGGGCTTGGACCAAATGGAGGCCAGCGGGGAGTCCGTCCCGGACAAAATGGGGGCGAGCGCGACCAACATTTTCAAAAAATTCGCCGCTCACGCGGCTCCCATGCCGTACAAAATGAGGCCCGCGTCGCCACCACCTTGGACAAAATGGAGGCCAGCTTGGCTACCTCATTGGACAAAATGGAGGCCAGCTTGGCCACCATCTTGGACGAAATGGAGGACAGCCAGGCCTACATTTTGGAAAAATGGCGGCTGCGCCAGCCGCCATCTTGGTCAGATGGCGGCAGGTAGCCAACAGAGTGTCCCCAGTGATCCCGCAGTCAACCCAGAATGATGCCAGGGTGCAGCCAGGGTTCCCAGCTTGCACCCAGTCATGCCGGAGTGATGCCAGAGTGGCGGTCTTTATCATCAGACCACCACCACCAACAACAACAACTTGTGTTTATAATATATATATATTACCTGTATATTTATGATGTATTTGTATATTTGGAAGTGTATTTGCACAGGGGCAGCACGGCTGCAGGGACGGCAGCCGGGCTTGGACCAAATGGAGGCCAGCGGGGAGTCCGTCCCGGACAAAATGGGGGCGAGCGCGACCAACATTTTCAAAAAATTCGCCGCTCACGCGGCTCCCATGCCGTACAAAATGAGGCCCGCGTCGCCACCACCTTGGACAAAATGGAGGCCAGCTTGGCTACCTCATTGGACAAAATGGAGGCCAGCTTGGCTACCTCATTGGACAAAATGGAGGCCAACTTGGCCACCACCTTGGACAAAATGGAGGACAGCCAGGCCTACATTTTGGAAAAATGGCGGCTGCGCCAGCCGCCATCTTGGTCAGATGGCGGCTGGTAGCCAACAGAGTGTCCCCAGTGATCCCGCAGTCAACCCAGAATGATGCCAGGGTGCAGCCAGGGTTCCCAGCTTGCACCCAGTCATGCCGGAGTGATGCCAGAGTGGCGGTCTTTATCATCAGACCACCACCACCACCAACAACAACTTGTGTTTATAATATATATATATTACCTGTATATTTATGATGTATTTGTATATTTGGAAGTGTATTTGCACAGGGGCAGCACGGCTGCAGGGACGGCAGCCGGGCTTGGACCAAATGGAGGCCAGCGGGGAGTCCGTCCCGGACAAAATGGGGGCGAGCGCGACCAACATTTTCAAAAAATTCGCCGCTCACGCGGCTCCCATGCCGTACAAAATGAGGCCCGCGTCGCCACCACCTTGGACAAAATGGAGGCCAGCTTGGCTACCTCATTGGACAAAATGGAGGCCAGCTTGGCCACCATCTTGGACGAAATGGAGGACAGCCAGGCCTACATTTTGGAAAAATGGCGGCTGCGCCAGCCGCCATCTTGGTCAGATGGCGGCAGGTAGCCAACAGAGTGTCCCCAGTGATCCCGCAGTCAACCCAGAATGATGCCAGGGTGCAGCCAGGGTTCCCAGCTTGCACCCAGTCATGCCGGAGTGATGCCAGAGTGGCGGTCTTTATCATCAGACCACCACCACCAACAACAACAACTTGTGTTTATAATATATATATATTACCTGTATATTTATGATGTATTTGTATATTTGGAAGTGTATTTGCACAGGGGCAGCACGGCTGCAGGGACGGCAGCCGGGCTTGGACCAAATGGAGGCCAGCGGGGAGTCCGTCCCGGACAAAATGGGGGCGAGCGCGACCAACATTTTCAAAAAATTCGCCGCTCACGCGGCTCCCATGCCGTACAAAATGAGGCCCGCGTCGCCACCACCTTGGACAAAATGGAGGCCAGCTTGGCTACCTCATTGGACAAAATGGAGGCCAGCTTGGCTACCTCATTGGACAAAATGGAGGCCAACTTGGCCACCACCTTGGACAAAATGGAGGACAGCCAGGCCTACATTTTGGAAAAATGGCGGCTGCGCCAGCCGCCATCTTGGTCAGATGGCGGCTGGTAGCCAACAGAGTGTCCCCAGTGATCCCGCAGTCAACCCAGAATGATGCCAGGGTGCAGCCAGGGTTCCCAGCTTGCACCCAGTCATGCCGGAGTGATGCCAGAGTGGCGGTCTTTATCATCAGACCACCACCACCACCAACAACAACTTGTGTTTATAATATATATATATTACCTGTATATTTATGATGTATTTGTATATTTGGAAGTGTATTTGCACAGGGGCAGCACGGCTGCAGGGACGGCAGCCGGGCTTGGACCAAATGGAGGCCAGCGGGGAGTCCGTCCCGGACAAAATGGGGGCGAGCGCGACCAACATTTTCAAAAAATTCGCCGCTCACGCGGCTCCCATGCCGTACAAAATGAGGCCCGCGTCGCCACCACCTTGGACAAAATGGAGGCCAGCTTGGCTACCTCATTGGACAAAATGGAGGCCAGCTTGGCTACCTCATTGGACAAAATGGAGGCCAACTTGGCCACCACCTTGGACAAAATGGAGGACAGCCAGGCCTACATTTTGGAAAAATGGCGGCTGCGCCAGCCGCCATCTTGGTCAGATGGCGGCTGGTAGCCAACAGAGTGTCCCCAGTGATCCCGCAGTCAACCCAGAATGATGCCAGGGTGCAGCCAGGGTTCCCAGCTTGCACCCAGTCATGCCGGAGTGATGCCAGAGTGGCGGTCTTTATCATCAGACCACCACCACCACCAACAACAACTTGTGTTTATAATATATATATATTACCTGTATATTTATGATGTATTTGTATATTTGGAAGTGTATTTGCACAGGGGCAGCACGGCTGCAGGGACGGCAGCCGGGCTTGGACCAAATGGAGGCCAGCGGGGAGTCCGTCCCGGACAAAATGGGGGCGAGCGCGACCAACATTTTCAAAAAATTCGCCGCTCACGCGGCTCCCATGCCGTACAAAATGAGGCCCGCGTCGCCACCACCTTGGACAAAATGGAGGCCAGCTTGGCTACCTCATTGGACAAAATGGAGGCCAGCTTGGCCACCATCTTGGACGAAATGGAGGACAGCCAGGCCTACATTTTGGAAAAATGGCGGCTGCGCCAGCCGCCATCTTGGTCAGATGGCGGCAGGTAGCCAACAGAGTGTCCCCAGTGATCCCGCAGTCAACCCAGAATGATGCCAGGGTGCAGCCAGGGTTCCCAGCTTGCACCCAGTCATGCCGGAGTGATGCCAGAGTGGCGGTCTTTATCATCAGACCACCACCACCAACAACAACAACTTGTGTTTATAATATATATATATTACCTGTATATTTATGATGTATTTGTATATTTGGAAGTGTATTTGCACAGGGGCAGCACGGCTGCAGGGACGGCAGCCGGGCTTGGACCAAATGGAGGCCAGCGGGGAGTCCGTCCCGGACAAAATGGGGGCGAGCGCGACCAACATTTTCAAAAAATTCGCCGCTCACGCGGCTCCCATGCCGTACAAAATGAGGCCCGCGTCGCCACCACCTTGGACAAAATGGAGGCCAGCTTGGCTACCTCATTGGACAAAATGGAGGCCAGCTTGGCTACCTCATTGGACAAAATGGAGGCCAACTTGGCCACCACCTTGGACAAAATGGAGGACAGCCAGGCCTACATTTTGGAAAAATGGCGGCTGCGCCAGCCGCCATCTTGGTCAGATGGCGGCTGGTAGCCAACAGAGTGTCCCCAGTGATCCCGCAGTCAACCCAGAATGATGCCAGGGTGCAGCCAGGGTTCCCAGCTTGCACCCAGTCATGCCGGAGTGATGCCAGAGTGGCGGTCTTTATCATCAGACCACCACCACCACCAACAACAACTTGTGTTTATAATATATATATATTACCTGTATATTTATGATGTATTTGTATATTTGGAAGTGTATTTGCACAGGGGCAGCACGGCTGCAGGGACGGCAGCCGGGCTTGGACCAAATGGAGGCCAGCGGGGAGTCCGTCCCGGACAAAATGGGGGCGAGCGCGACCAACATTTTCAAAAAATTCGCCGCTCACGCGGCTCCCATGCCGTACAAAATGAGGCCCGCGTCGCCACCACCTTGGACAAAATGGAGGCCAGCTTGGCTACCTCATTGGACAAAATGGAGGCCAGCTTGGCCACCATCTTGGACGAAATGGAGGACAGCCAGGCCTACATTTTGGAAAAATGGCGGCTGCGCCAGCCGCCATCTTGGTCAGATGGCGGCAGGTAGCCAACAGAGTGTCCCCAGTGATCCCGCAGTCAACCCAGAATGATGCCAGGGTGCAGCCAGGGTTCCCAGCTTGCACCCAGTCATGCCGGAGTGATGCCAGAGTGGCGGTCTTTATCATCAGACCACCACCACCAACAACAACAACTTGTGTTTATAATATATATATATTACCTGTATATTTATGATGTATTTGTATATTTGGAAGTGTATTTGCACAGGGGCAGCACGGCTGCAGGGACGGCAGCCGGGCTTGGACCAAATGGAGGCCAGCGGGGAGTCCGTCCCGGACAAAATGGGGGCGAGCGCGACCAACATTTTCAAAAAATTCGCCGCTCACGCGGCTCCCATGCCGTACAAAATGAGGCCCGCGTCGCCACCACCTTGGACAAAATGGAGGCCAGCTTGGCTACCTCATTGGACAAAATGGAGGCCAGCTTGGCTACCTCATTGGACAAAATGGAGGCCAACTTGGCCACCACCTTGGACAAAATGGAGGACAGCCAGGCCTACATTTTGGAAAAATGGCGGCTGCGCCAGCCGCCATCTTGGTCAGATGGCGGCTGGTAGCCAACAGAGTGTCCCCAGTGATCCCGCAGTCAACCCAGAATGATGCCAGGGTGCAGCCAGGGTTCCCAGCTTGCACCCAGTCATGCCGGAGTGATGCCAGAGTGGCGGTCTTTATCATCAGACCACCACCACCACCAACAACAACTTGTGTTTATAATATATATATATTACCTGTATATTTATGATGTATTTGTATATTTGGAAGTGTATTTGCACAGGGGCAGCACGGCTGCAGGGACGGCAGCCGGGCTTGGACCAAATGGAGGCCAGCGGGGAGTCCGTCCCGGACAAAATGGGGGCGAGCGCGACCAACATTTTCAAAAAATTCGCCGCTCACGCGGCTCCCATGCCGTACAAAATGAGGCCCGCGTCGCCACCACCTTGGACAAAATGGAGGCCAGCTTGGCTACCTCATTGGACAAAATGGAGGCCAGCTTGGCCACCATCTTGGACGAAATGGAGGACAGCCAGGCCTACATTTTGGAAAAATGGCGGCTGCGCCAGCCGCCATCTTGGTCAGATGGCGGCAGGTAGCCAACAGAGTGTCCCCAGTGATCCCGCAGTCAACCCAGAATGATGCCAGGGTGCAGCCAGGGTTCCCAGCTTGCACCCAGTCATGCCGGAGTGATGCCAGAGTGGCGGTCTTTATCATCAGACCACCACCACCAACAACAACAACTTGTGTTTATAATATATATATATTACCTGTATATTTATGATGTATTTGTATATTTGGAAGTGTATTTGCACAGGGGCAGCACGGCTGCAGGGACGGCAGCCGGGCTTGGACCAAATGGAGGCCAGCGGGGAGTCCGTCCCGGACAAAATGGGGGCGAGCGCGACCAACATTTTCAAAAAATTCGCCGCTCACGCGGCTCCCATGCCGTACAAAATGAGGCCCGCGTCGCCACCACCTTGGACAAAATGGAGGCCAGCTTGGCTACCTCATTGGACAAAATGGAGGCCAGCTTGGCTACCTCATTGGACAAAATGGAGGCCAACTTGGCCACCACCTTGGACAAAATGGAGGACAGCCAGGCCTACATTTTGGAAAAATGGCGGCTGCGCCAGCCGCCATCTTGGTCAGATGGCGGCTGGTAGCCAACAGAGTGTCCCCAGTGATCCCGCAGTCAACCCAGAATGATGCCAGGGTGCAGCCAGGGTTCCCAGCTTGCACCCAGTCATGCCGGAGTGATGCCAGAGTGGCGGTCTTTATCATCAGACCACCACCACCACCAACAACAACTTGTGTTTATAATATATATATATTACCTGTATATTTATGATGTATTTGTATATTTGGAAGTGTATTTGCACAGGGGCAGCACGGCTGCAGGGACGGCAGCCGGGCTTGGACCAAATGGAGGCCAGCGGGGAGTCCGTCCCGGACAAAATGGGGGCGAGCGCGACCAACATTTTCAAAAAATTCGCCGCTCACGCGGCTCCCATGCCGTACAAAATGAGGCCCGCGTCGCCACCACCTTGGACAAAATGGAGGCCAGCTTGGCTACCTCATTGGACAAAATGGAGGCCAGCTTGGCTACCTCATTGGACAAAATGGAGGCCCACTTGGCCACCATCTTGGACGAAATGGAGGACAGCCAGGCCTACATTTTGGAAAAATGGCGGCTGCGCCAGCCGCCATCTTGGTCAGATGGCGGCAGGTAGCCAACAGAGTGTCCCCAGTGATCCCGCAGTCAACCCAGAATGATGCCAGGGTGCAGCCAGGGTTCCCAGCTTGCACCCAGTCATGCCGGAGTGATGCCAGAGTGGCGGTCTTTATCATCAGACCACCACCACCACCAACAACAACTTGTGTTTATAATATATATATATTACCTGTATATTTATGATGTATTTGTATATTTGGAAGTGTATTTGCACAGGGGCAGCACGGCTGCAGGGACGGCAGCCGGGCTTGGACCAAATGGAGGCCAGCGGGGAGTCCGTCCCGGACAAAATGGGGGCGAGCGCGACCAACATTTTCAAAAAATTCGCCGCTCACGCGGCTCCCATGCCGTACAAAATGAGGCCCGCGTCGCCACCACCTTGGACAAAATGGAGGCCAGCTTGGCTACCTCATTGGACAAAATGGAGGCCAGCTTGGCTACCTCATTGGACAAAATGGAGGCCAACTTGGCCACCACCTTGGACAAAATGGAGGACAGCCAGGCCTACATTTTGGAAAAATGGCGGCTGCGCCAGCCGCCATCTTGGTCAGATGGCGGCTGGTAGCCAACAGAGTGTCCCCAGTGATCCCGCAGTCAACCCAGAATGATGCCAGGGTGCAGCCAGGGTTCCCAGCTTGCACCCAGTCATGCCGGAGTGATGCCAGAGTGGCGGTCTTTATCATCAGACCACCACCACCACCAACAACAACTTGTGTTTATAATATATATATATTACCTGTATATTTATGATGTATTTGTATATTTGGAAGTGTATTTGCACAGGGGCAGCACGGCTGCAGGGACGGCAGCCGGGCTTGGACCAAATGGAGGCCAGCGGGGAGTCCGTCCCGGACAAAATGGGGGCGAGCGCGACCAACATTTTCAAAAAATTCGCCGCTCACGCGGCTCCCATGCCGTACAAAATGAGGCCCGCGTCGCCACCACCTTGGACAAAATGGAGGCCAGCTTGGCTACCTCATTGGACAAAATGGAGGCCAGCTTGGCCACCTCATTGGACAAAATGGAGGCCAACTTGGCCACCACCTTGGACAAAATGGAGGACAGCCAGGCCTACATTTTGGAAAAATGGCGGCTGCGCCAGCCGCCATCTTGGTCAGATGGCGGCTGGTAGCCAACAGAGTGTCCCCAGTGATCCCGCAGTCAACCCAGAATGATGCCAGGGTGCAGCCAGGGTTCCCAGCTTGCACCCAGTCATGCCGGAGTGATGCCAGAGTGGCGGTCTTTATCATCAGACCACCACCACCACCAACAACAACTTGTGTTTATAATATATATATATTACCTGTATATTTATGATGTATTTGTATATTTGGAAGTGTATTTGCACAGGGGCAGCACGGCTGCAGGGACGGCAGCCGGGCTTGGACCAAATGGAGGCCAGCGGGGAGTCCGTCCCGGACAAAATGGGGGCGAGCGCGACCAACATTTTCAAAAAATTCGCCGCTCACGCGGCTCCCATGCCGTACAAAATGAGGCCCGCGTCGCCACCACCTTGGACAAAATGGAGGCCAGCTTGGCTACCTCATTGGACAAAATGGAGGCCAGCTTGGCTACCTCATTGGACAAAATGGAGGCCAACTTGGCCACCACCTTGGACAAAATGGAGGACAGCCAGGCCTACATTTTGGAAAAATGGCGGCTGCGCCAGCCGCCATCTTGGTCAGATGGCGGCTGGTAGCCAACAGAGTGTCCCCAGTGATCCCGCAGTCAACCCAGAATGATGCCAGGGTGCAGCCAGGGTTCCCAGCTTGCACCCAGTCATGCCGGAGTGATGCCAGAGTGGCGGTCTTTATCATCAGACCACCACCACCACCAACAACAACTTGTGTTTATAATATATATATATTACCTGTATATTTATGATGTATTTGTATATTTGGAAGTGTATTTGCACAGGGGCAGCACGGCTGCAGGGACGGCAGCCGGGCTTGGACCAAATGGAGGCCAGCGGGGAGTCCGTCCCGGACAAAATGGGGGCGAGCGCGACCAACATTTTCAAAAAATTCGCCGCTCACGCGGCTCCCATGCCGTACAAAATGAGGCCCGCGTCGCCACCACCTTGGACAAAATGGAGGCCAGCTTGGCTACCTCATTGGACAAAATGGAGGCCAGCTTGGCTACCTCATTGGACAAAATGGAGGCCAACTTGGCCACCACCTTGGACAAAATGGAGGACAGCCAGGCCTACATTTTGGAAAAATGGCGGCTGCGCCAGCCGCCATCTTGGTCAGATGGCGGCTGGTAGCCAACAGAGTGTCCCCAGTGATCCCGCAGTCAACCCAGAATGATGCCAGGGTGCAGCCAGGGTTCCCAGCTTGCACCCAGTCATGCCGGAGTGATGCCAGAGTGGCGGTCTTTATCATCAGACCACCACCACCACCAACAACAACTTGTGTTTATAATATATATATATTACCTGTATATTTATGATGTATTTGTATATTTGGAAGTGTATTTGCACAGGGGCAGCACGGCTGCAGGGACGGCAGCCGGGCTTGGACCAAATGGAGGCCAGCGGGGAGTCCGTCCCGGACAAAATGGGGGCGAGCGCGACCAACATTTTCAAAAAATTCGCCGCTCACGCGGCTCCCATGCCGTACAAAATGAGGCCCGCGTCGCCACCACCTTGGACAAAATGGAGGCCAGCTTGGCTACCTCATTGGACAAAATGGAGGCCAGCTTGGCTACCTCATTGGACAAAATGGAGGCCCACTTGGCCACCATCTTGGACGAAATGGAGGACAGCCAGGCCTACATTTTGGAAAAATGGCGGCTGCGCCAGCCGCCATCTTGGTCAGATGGCGGCAGGTAGCCAACAGAGTGTCCCCAGTGATCCCGCAGTCAACCCAGAATGATGCCAGGGTGCAGCCAGGGTTCCCAGCTTGCACCCAGTCATGCCGGAGTGATGCCAGAGTGGCGGTCTTTATCATCAGACCACCACCACCAACAACAACAACTTGTGTTTATAATATATATATATTACCTGTATATTTATGATGTATTTGTATATTTGGAAGTGTATTTGCACAGGGGCAGCACGGCTGCAGGGACGGCAGCCGGGCTTGGACCAAATGGAGGCCAGCGGGGAGTCCGTCCCGGACAAAATGGGGGCGAGCGCGACCAACATTTTCAAAAAATTCGCCGCTCACGCGGCTCCCATGCCGTACAAAATGAGGCCCGCGTCGCCACCACCTTGGACAAAATGGAGGCCAGCTTGGCTACCTCATTGGACAAAATGGAGGCCAGCTTGGCTACCTCATTGGACAAAATGGAGGCCAACTTGGCCACCACCTTGGACAAAATGGAGGACAGCCAGGCCTACATTTTGGAAAAATGGCGGCTGCGCCAGCCGCCATCTTGGTCAGATGGCGGCTGGTAGCCAACAGAGTGTCCCCAGTGATCCCGCAGTCAACCCAGAATGATGCCAGGGTGCAGCCAGGGTTCCCAGCTTGCACCCAGTCATGCCGGAGTGATGCCAGAGTGGCGGTCTTTATCATCAGACCACCACCACCACCAACAACAACTTGTGTTTATAATATATATATATTACCTGTATATTTATGATGTATTTGTATATTTGGAAGTGTATTTGCACAGGGGCAGCACGGCTGCAGGGACGGCAGCCGGGCTTGGACCAAATGGAGGCCAGCGGGGAGTCCGTCCCGGACAAAATGGGGGCGAGCGCGACCAACATTTTCAAAAAATTCGCCGCTCACGCGGCTCCCATGCCGTACAAAATGAGGCCCGCGTCGCCACCACCTTGGACAAAATGGAGGCCAGCTTGGCTACCTCATTGGACAAAATGGAGGCCAGCTTGGCTACCTCATTGGACAAAATGGAGGCCAACTTGGCCACCACCTTGGACAAAATGGAGGACAGCCAGGCCTACATTTTGGAAAAATGGCGGCTGCGCCAGCCGCCATCTTGGTCAGATGGCGGCTGGTAGCCAACAGAGTGTCCCCAGTGATCCCGCAGTCAACCCAGAATGATGCCAGGGTGCAGCCAGGGTTCCCAGCTTGCACCCAGTCATGCCGGAGTGATGCCAGAGTGGCGGTCTTTATCATCAGACCACCACCACCACCAACAACAACTTGTGTTTATAATATATATATATTACCTGTATATTTATGATGTATTTGTATATTTGGAAGTGTATTTGCACAGGGGCAGCACGGCTGCAGGGACGGCAGCCGGGCTTGGACCAAATGGAGGCCAGCGGGGAGTCCGTCCCGGACAAAATGGGGGCGAGCGCGACCAACATTTTCAAAAAATTCGCCGCTCACGCGGCTCCCATGCCGTACAAAATGAGGCCCGCGTCGCCACCACCTTGGACAAAATGGAGGCCAGCTTGGCTACCTCATTGGACAAAATGGAGGCCAGCTTGGCTACCTCATTGGACAAAATGGAGGCCCACTTGGCCACCATCTTGGACGAAATGGAGGACAGCCAGGCCTACATTTTGGAAAAATGGCGGCTGCGCCAGCCGCCATCTTGGTCAGATGGCGGCAGGTAGCCAACAGAGTGTCCCCAGTGATCCCGCAGTCAACCCAGAATGATGCCAGGGTGCAGCCAGGGTTCCCAGCTTGCACCCAGTCATGCCGGAGTGATGCCAGAGTGGCGGTCTTTATCATCAGACCACCACCACCACCAACAACAACTTGTGTTTATAATATATATATATTACCTGTATATTTATGATGTATTTGTATATTTGGAAGTGTATTTGCACAGGGGCAGCACGGCTGCAGGGACGGCAGCCGGGCTTGGACCAAATGGAGGCCAGCGGGGAGTCCGTCCCGGACAAAATGGGGGCGAGCGCGACCAACATTTTCAAAAAATTCGCCGCTCACGCGGCTCCCATGCCGTACAAAATGAGGCCCGCGTCGCCACCACCTTGGACAAAATGGAGGCCAGCTTGGCTACCTCATTGGACAAAATGGAGGCCAGCTTGGCTACCTCATTGGACAAAATGGAGGCCAACTTGGCCACCACCTTGGACAAAATGGAGGACAGCCAGGCCTACATTTTGGAAAAATGGCGGCTGCGCCAGCCGCCATCTTGGTCAGATGGCGGCTGGTAGCCAACAGAGTGTCCCCAGTGATCCCGCAGTCAACCCAGAATGATGCCAGGGTGCAGCCAGGGTTCCCAGCTTGCACCCAGTCATGCCGGAGTGATGCCAGAGTGGCGGTCTTTATCATCAGACCACCACCACCACCAACAACAACTTGTGTTTATAATATATATATATTACCTGTATATTTATGATGTATTTGTATATTTGGAAGTGTATTTGCACAGGGGCAGCACGGCTGCAGGGACGGCAGCCGGGCTTGGACCAAATGGAGGCCAGCGGGGAGTCCGTCCCGGACAAAATGGGGGCGAGCGCGACCAACATTTTCAAAAAATTCGCCGCTCACGCGGCTCCCATGCCGTACAAAATGAGGCCCGCGTCGCCACCACCTTGGACAAAATGGAGGCCAGCTTGGCTACCTCATTGGACAAAATGGAGGCCAGCTTGGCCACCTCATTGGACAAAATGGAGGCCAACTTGGCCACCACCTTGGACAAAATGGAGGACAGCCAGGCCTACATTTTGGAAAAATGGCGGCTGCGCCAGCCGCCATCTTGGTCAGATGGCGGCTGGTAGCCAACAGAGTGTCCCCAGTGATCCCGCAGTCAACCCAGAATGATGCCAGGGTGCAGCCAGGGTTCCCAGCTTGCACCCAGTCATGCCGGAGTGATGCCAGAGTGGCGGTCTTTATCATCAGACCACCACCACCACCAACAACAACTTGTGTTTATAATATATATATATTACCTGTATATTTATGATGTATTTGTATATTTGGAAGTGTATTTGCACAGGGGCAGCACGGCTGCAGGGACGGCAGCCGGGCTTGGACCAAATGGAGGCCAGCGGGGAGTCCGTCCCGGACAAAATGGGGGCGAGCGCGACCAACATTTTCAAAAAATTCGCCGCTCACGCGGCTCCCATGCCGTACAAAATGAGGCCCGCGTCGCCACCACCTTGGACAAAATGGAGGCCAGCTTGGCTACCTCATTGGACAAAATGGAGGCCAGCTTGGCTACCTCATTGGACAAAATGGAGGCCAACTTGGCCACCACCTTGGACAAAATGGAGGACAGCCAGGCCTACATTTTGGAAAAATGGCGGCTGCGCCAGCCGCCATCTTGGTCAGATGGCGGCTGGTAGCCAACAGAGTGTCCCCAGTGATCCCGCAGTCAACCCAGAATGATGCCAGGGTGCAGCCAGGGTTCCCAGCTTGCACCCAGTCATGCCGGAGTGATGCCAGAGTGGCGGTCTTTATCATCAGACCACCACCACCACCAACAACAACTTGTGTTTATAATATATATATATTACCTGTATATTTATGATGTATTTGTATATTTGGAAGTGTATTTGCACAGGGGCAGCACGGCTGCAGGGACGGCAGCCGGGCTTGGACCAAATGGAGGCCAGCGGGGAGTCCGTCCCGGACAAAATGGGGGCGAGCGCGACCAACATTTTCAAAAAATTCGCCGCTCACGCGGCTCCCATGCCGTACAAAATGAGGCCCGCGTCGCCACCACCTTGGACAAAATGGAGGCCAGCTTGGCTACCTCATTGGACAAAATGGAGGCCAGCTTGGCCACCATCTTGGACGAAATGGAGGACAGCCAGGCCTACATTTTGGAAAAATGGCGGCTGCGCCAGCCGCCATCTTGGTCAGATGGCGGCAAGTAGCCAACAGAGTGTCCCCAGTGATCCCGCAGTCAACCCAGAATGATGCCAGGGTGCAGCCAGGGTTCCCAGCTTGCACCCAGTCATGCCGGAGTGATGCCAGAGTGGCGGTCTTTATCATCAGACCACCACCACCAACAACAACAACTTGTGTTTATAATATATATATATTACCTGTATATTTATGATGTATTTGTATATTTGGAAGTGTATTTGCACAGGGGCAGCACGGCTGCAGGGACGGCAGCCGGGCTTGGACCAAATGGAGGCCAGCGGGGAGTCCGTCCCGGACAAAATGGGGGCGAGCGCGACCAACATTTTCAAAAAATTCGCCGCTCACGCGGCTCCCATGCCGTACAAAATGAGGCCCGCGTCGCCACCACCTTGGACAAAATGGAGGCCAGCTTGGCTACCTCATTGGACAAAATGGAGGCCAGCTTGGCCACCATCTTGGACGAAATGGAGGACAGCCAGGCCTACATTTTGGAAAAATGGCGGCTGCGCCAGCCGCCATCTTGGTCAGATGGCGGCAGGTAGCCAACAGAGTGTCCCCAGTGATCCCGCAGTCAACCCAGAATGATGCCAGGGTGCAGCCAGGGTTCCCAGCTTGCACCCAGTCATGCCGGAGTGATGCCAGAGTGGCGGTCTTTATCATCAGACCACCACCACCAACAACAACAACTTGTGTTTATAATATATATATATTACCTGTATATTTATGATGTATTTGTATATTTGGAAGTGTATTTGCACAGGGGCAGCACGGCTGCAGGGACGGCAGCCGGGCTTGGACCAAATGGAGGCCAGCGGGGAGTCCGTCCCGGACAAAATGGGGGCGAGCGCGACCAACATTTTCAAAAAATTCGCCGCTCACGCGGCTCCCATGCCGTACAAAATGAGGCCCGCGTCGCCACCACCTTGGACAAAATGGAGGCCAGCTTGGCTACCTCATTGGACAAAATGGAGGCCAGCTTGGCTACCTCATTGGACAAAATGGAGGCCAACTTGGCCACCACCTTGGACAAAATGGAGGACAGCCAGGCCTACATTTTGGAAAAATGGCGGCTGCGCCAGCCGCCATCTTGGTCAGATGGCGGCTGGTAGCCAACAGAGTGTCCCCAGTGATCCCGCAGTCAACCCAGAATGATGCCAGGGTGCAGCCAGGGTTCCCAGCTTGCACCCAGTCATGCCGGAGTGATGCCAGAGTGGCGGTCTTTATCATCAGACCACCACCACCACCAACAACAACTTGTGTTTATAATATATATATATTACCTGTATATTTATGATGTATTTGTATATTTGGAAGTGTATTTGCACAGGGGCAGCACGGCTGCAGGGACGGCAGCCGGGCTTGGACCAAATGGAGGCCAGCGGGGAGTCCGTCCCGGACAAAATGGGGGCGAGCGCGACCAACATTTTCAAAAAATTCGCCGCTCACGCGGCTCCCATGCCGTACAAAATGAGGCCCGCGTCGCCACCACCTTGGACAAAATGGAGGCCAGCTTGGCTACCTCATTGGACAAAATGGAGGCCAGCTTGGCTACCTCATTGGACAAAATGGAGGCCCACTTGGCCACCATCTTGGACGAAATGGAGGACAGCCAGGCCTACATTTTGGAAAAATGGCGGCTGCGCCAGCCGCCATCTTGGTCAGATGGCGGCAGGTAGCCAACAGAGTGTCCCCAGTGATCCCGCAGTCAACCCAGAATGATGCCAGGGTGCAGCCAGGGTTCCCAGCTTGCACCCAGTCATGCCGGAGTGATGCCAGAGTGGCGGTCTTTATCATCAGACCACCACCACCACCAACAACAACTTGTGTTTATAATATATATATATTACCTGTATATTTATGATGTATTTGTATATTTGGAAGTGTATTTGCACAGGGGCAGCACGGCTGCAGGGACGGCAGCCGGGCTTGGACCAAATGGAGGCCAGCGGGGAGTCCGTCCCGGACAAAATGGGGGCGAGCGCGACCAACATTTTCAAAAAATTCGCCGCTCACGCGGCTCCCATGCCGTACAAAATGAGGCCCGCGTCGCCACCACCTTGGACAAAATGGAGGCCAGCTTGGCTACCTCATTGGACAAAATGGAGGCCAGCTTGGCTACCTCATTGGACAAAATGGAGGCCAACTTGGCCACCACCTTGGACAAAATGGAGGACAGCCAGGCCTACATTTTGGAAAAATGGCGGCTGCGCCAGCCGCCATCTTGGTCAGATGGCGGCTGGTAGCCAACAGAGTGTCCCCAGTGATCCCGCAGTCAACCCAGAATGATGCCAGGGTGCAGCCAGGGTTCCCAGCTTGCACCCAGTCATGCCGGAGTGATGCCAGAGTGGCGGTCTTTATCATCAGACCACCACCACCACCAACAACAACTTGTGTTTATAATATATATATATTACCTGTATATTTATGATGTATTTGTATATTTGGAAGTGTATTTGCACAGGGGCAGCACGGCTGCAGGGACGGCAGCCGGGCTTGGACCAAATGGAGGCCAGCGGGGAGTCCGTCCCGGACAAAATGGGGGCGAGCGCGACCAACATTTTCAAAAAATTCGCCGCTCACGCGGCTCCCATGCCGTACAAAATGAGGCCCGCGTCGCCACCACCTTGGACAAAATGGAGGCCAGCTTGGCTACCTCATTGGACAAAATGGAGGCCAGCTTGGCCACCTCATTGGACAAAATGGAGGCCAACTTGGCCACCACCTTGGACAAAATGGAGGACAGCCAGGCCTACATTTTGGAAAAATGGCGGCTGCGCCAGCCGCCATCTTGGTCAGATGGCGGCTGGTAGCCAACAGAGTGTCCCCAGTGATCCCGCAGTCAACCCAGAATGATGCCAGGGTGCAGCCAGGGTTCCCAGCTTGCACCCAGTCATGCCGGAGTGATGCCAGAGTGGCGGTCTTTATCATCAGACCACCACCACCACCAACAACAACTTGTGTTTATAATATATATATATTACCTGTATATTTATGATGTATTTGTATATTTGGAAGTGTATTTGCACAGGGGCAGCACGGCTGCAGGGACGGCAGCCGGGCTTGGACCAAATGGAGGCCAGCGGGGAGTCCGTCCC
>NW_027138509.1:2500-12500 GCF_035084215.1 Heptranchias perlo
TTAGCTGAGCCGACGGGGACGGCCGATACGAAGTCATGTACACGCTTGGGGTAAAGCTACAATGGGCCTTTGCAGCCACCGTCGGGCTGGGCACATGGCCTCCCCCCACCATGACGAGGGAGGTTGGCGCCGGTTCCAACCTGGGCTTGCAAGCGGTAATGCATGACAGACAGCCAGCAACAAACAAAAGTCGAAAGGAGCCCACCTTTTGCCAGGCACAGACCGTTAAGGTCACGGACACGCTTGGGTGGTTAAGCTACAGTGACCCTTTCTAGCCGCCTTCGTCGTGTCTGCTGGGCACACATGGCCTTCCCCCCCCTGCCCGTGACAGGGGAGAGGTTGGTGTGCCAGGTCCGACTGGAGTTTGCAAACCATAGCGTTCAAGATACATGCACACACTCAGCCCTCCAGCTCTAAAAGGGTGACGTGTTTTGGTGCTCAGTTGCTAGAGAAATCTCGTGTTCAGCTACCAGAACGGGACTTGCTGTGCACATTCCCGCTCCACTCGAGACGGCAGACACCCGGGCTCTGGAGCTTGAATCGGACCTCTGTTAGACAACACAGGTGGACTTCTCGGCCTCACAAGAGAGCAATACGCCAGCGGGTGAACAGGAGAGTCGTGCCGACAAAACCCACTGACTTTTAAAACTGTCCGTCTGCCACTTGGGACAGAGAGAGGAACCTGACGAGCCTGAACACCAGCCTTGGCTGGACCGCTCGGGCCCTCCCATGTCGGACGCGAGTCGCCAAATCGATCGGAAGAGAGTACCGATTCCTCTCAAAAAGTCTGCGTGCCCGTTATTATAAAAGCAGCCCACCGGCCGCGGTGCCTTGCCCACAAACACACTTGGTGTCTGGGGTGATTCAGAGCCGCCGCGGCTCGAAAGTGTCAACCTGTTTTAAAAGTCATCGCTATGCCGGCACAGGTGACTTTCAAGTTAAAGAGTTCTCTTTATTGGCTTTCAAAAAAATCTGCAAAGTGTCACAGAGATTTTGAGAAACTCTTTTTTTTCTTTATATTATTATAATATAATATAATGTGTATATGTTTTCGAAAAGCATCCACCAGCAATCCATGGTGAGCCTCTCTCTGCTGGCAAGCTCCTCCTGCCTGAGCCCGACGCTGTCGAGGCTCAACACGATTTCAGACTGACAAAGAGTTCGAAAATTGCCGCCTGATGTAGCTTTAAATGCTGACAGGTGACTTCCGAGTGCTCTTGTAAAGGTCTCCGCTTTGAAATTGAGAGCCTTTTGCCAAGTGTCACTTTTTCAGGCACTCTTAAAGTGCACCTGGGCTGTCAGAGAAAGCTCTGAAAATCGTGTTCTCGAAAATCTCCGGGTACCCGACCAATCCCTAGGTGCCCGAATGACAAGTGTCAATTCGGCAGGACGGCCTCCCACCTCCGGCCGCAGATGCGTCACTAAATCCCCGCAACGGGGGCTTTCTCATTTCGGCATAGGGGCTTCCGCGGCCAACTCATTAACCTGTGCTCGGACTTTTTGTGCCACAAGTGCAAGGGACCGTTTGCCGGCAGCTACTCGCACCCCCCCGCCCAGGGGGGGAATCCTCTGACCGGAGATCCGAAACGCCGGCCGAATCCATCCCCGTCGGACTTCCGAAGGGGTTCCCTCGACCGACTGACTTCCGAACTCCTTTCTGGGCTTAAACGGGTGGAATTCGGACCCTCTCGCAAGGGAGCCGAAGCCCGCCAGCCCCGGGAGGCCTCGGGGCCGCCGTTTTCAAGCCCGACCAAAAAACCCGAAAAATGGGGAAAAATGGGAAAAATTCCCACTCCCAAAAGGCTTAAAAGTCGGTTGGGCGGCAGCCCGGGTCGGTCTCTGCAGACCTGGAGGCGCTGGACACAAGTCTGGTAAACAGGCTAAGTCTCGACATGCCACCTCTTACTATCCTGCAGGTACCCCGCCAATCCCCCCGGAACCGGCTGGCAATTGGCGAATCAGCGGGACGAATTTGAATTCGTGACCGACTTTCTGACACCGAATCGCCGCAAACGCGTTTCGATTTTTCGGCTTCGGTACCTCCCATCAGACTTTGACTGGCCATATCTCCGGACTCACGTGTCGCAGCCGGGACCTTCAGGCACCGTTCGACGCGTCTACCCCTGCCCCGTCGAATGGCGCCCCTCGCGGTGTGGTCCGATTTCCGCATTTTGGTCAGATTTGCCTCCAAAATTTTCAGATTGAGTTGACGAATGCCCCCTACGGGGTAACCTCTTGCCCTTTCGGACCTGGTCCCTGTGACTTAATTTCCGCCTTTTGCTCAATCGTTTCCCCATTTATAATTAATTTTAAAAATCGGGTTACTCAGTTCTGGTTTACCAGTTCCCTCTTCGGACTTAGTTTTTGGTTAATCATTTCCGGTTCACCAGTTCCCGTTTTGGACTTAGTCTCTGCGGGCCGTTTCTCATCTTTTGGTTCATCAGTTCCCCTCTTTTAATAATTTTTTGGCTGCTTTCGTTTGATCATTTCCCTGCCTTCTGGGTAACTTTTCCACCTTAGGACTTCATCGCCGCACATTGTTTTCGACTTCTGGTTGATCATTTCACCCCTTTTAATCATTTTTGTAACTTTTGGTTAACCATTTCACCCAGCTTCTGGTTAACCATTTCCCCTTTGGGACTTAGTCTGTGAGCATTCTTTTGGGATTCTGGTTAACCATTTGCCAATTTTTAAAAAATGTTGCCACTTTTGTTTAATGCTTTCTGGTCAACCTTTCCCTCTTTCAGACTTCACCGCGGCACATTGCTTCAGCCTCCTGGTTAATCATTTCACCCCTTTTAATCATTTTTGCAACTTTTGGTTAACCATTTCCCCCAGCTTCTGGTTAACCATTTCCCCTTTGGGACTTGGTCTCTGAGCATTCTTTTGGGATTCTGGTTAACCATTTGCCACTTTTTAAAAAATGTTGCCGCTTTTGTTTAATGCTTTCCCTGCTTTCTGGTCAACCTTTTCCCCTTTAGGACTTCACCGCGGCACATTGCTTTAGCCTCCTGGTTAATCATTTCACCCCTTTTAATCATTTTTGCAACTTTTGGTTAACCATTTCCCCCAGCTTCTGGTTAACCATTTCCCCTTTGGGACTTAGTCTCTGAGCATTCTTTTGGGATTCTGGTTAACCATTTGCCAATTATTTTAAAATGTTGCCACTTTTGTTTAATGCTTTCTGGTCAACCTTTCCCTCTTTCAGACTTCACCGCGGCACATTGCTTTAGCCTCCTGGTTAATCATTTCACCCCTTTTAATCATTTTTGCAACTTTTGGTTAACCATTTCCCCCAGCTTCTGGTTAACCATTTCCCCTTTGGGACTTAGTCTCTGAGCATTCTTTTGGGATTCTGGTTAATCATTTGCCACTTTTTTAAAAATGTTGCCGCTTTTGTTTAATGCTTTCCCTGCTTTGTGGTCAACCTTTTCCCCTTTAGGACTTCACCGCGGCACATTGCTTCAGCCTCCTGGTTAATCATTTCACCCCTTTTAATCATTTTTGCAACTTTTGGTTAACCATTTCCCCCTGCTTCTGGTTAACCATTTCCCCTTTGGGACTTAGTCTCTGAGCATTCTTTTGGGATTCTGGTTAATCATTTGCCAATTTTTAAAAAATGTTGCCGCTTTTGTTTAATGCTTTCCCTGCTTTGTGGTCAACCTTTTCCCCTTTAGGACTTCACCGCGGCACATTGCTTCAGCCTCCTGGTTAATCATTTCACCCCTTTTAATCATTTTTGCAACTTTTGGTTAACCATTTCCCCCAGCTTCTGGTTAACCATTTCCCCTTTGGGACTTAGTCTCTGAGCATTCTTTTGGGATTCTGGTTAACCATTTGCCACTTTTTAAAAAATGTTGCCGCTTTTGTTTAATCGTTTCCCTGCTTTCTGGTCAACCTTTTCCCCTTTCAGACTTCATCGCCGAGCATTGTTGTCGACTTCTGGTTAATCATTTTTCCCCTTTAAATCTTTTTTTGCCACTTTTGGTTAACCATTTCACCCAGCTTCTGGTTAACCATTTGCCCCATTATACTGAATTTTTCCGCTTTGGTTTAATCATTTCCCTGCTTTCTTGTCAACCTTTTACCCTTTAGGACTTCACCGCGGCACATTGCTTCAGCCTCCTGGTTAATCATTTCTCCCCTTTTAATCCTTTTTCCCACTTTTGGTTCACCAGTTCACCCAGCTTCTGGTTCACCATTTCCCCTTTGGGACTTAAGTCTCTGAGCATTCTTTTGGGATTCTGGTTAACCATTTGCCACTTTTTAAAAAATGTTGCCGCTTTTGTTTAATGCTTTCCCTGCTTTCTGGTCAACCTTTTCCCCTTTAGGACTTCACCGCGGCACATTGCTTTAGCCTCCTGGTTAATCATTTCACCCCTTTTAATCCTTTTTCCCACTTTGGGTTGGACAGTTCACCCAGCTACTGGTTAACCATTTCCCCTTTGGGACTTAAGTCTCTGAGCATTCTTTTGTGATTCTGGTTCACCATTTGTCCCTTTTTAAAAGATATTGCTGCTTTTGATTAAACCTTTCCCTGCTTTGCGGTCGACCTATTCCTCTTTCAGACTTCATCGCCGCACCTTGTTTTCGACATCTGGTTCAACATTTCTCCCCTTTTAATCCTTTTTCCCACTTTTGGTTAAGCAGTTCACCCAGCTTCTGGTTCACCATTTGCCCCTTTTTACTGAATTTTTCTGCTTTTGTTTAATCATTTCCCTGCTTTGCGGTCGACCTATTCCTCTTTCAGACTTCATCGCCGCGCATTGTTTTCGACATCTGGTTAAACATTTCTCCCCTTTTAATCCTTTTTCCCACTTTTGGTTAAGCAGTTCACCCAACTTCTGGTTAACCATTTGCCCCTTCTTACTGAATTTTTCCGCTTTTGTTTAATCATTTCCCTGCTTTATGGTCAACCTTTTCCCCTTTAGGACTTCGCCGCCGCACTTTGCTTTCGCCTTCTGGTTAATCATTTCACAACATTTTAATCCTTTTTCCCACTTTTGGTTAAACAGTTCACCCAGCTTCTGGTTAACCATTTGCCCCTTTGGGACTTAAGTCTCTGAGCATTCTTTTGGGATTCTGGTTCACCATTTGTCCCTTTTTAAAAGATATTGCTGCTTCTGTTTAATCCTTTCCCTGCTTTGCGGTCAACCTTTTCCTCTTTCAGACTTCATCGCCGCGCATTGTTTTCGACATCTGGTTCAACATTTCTCCCCTTTTAATCCTCTTTCCCACTTTTGGTTAAGCAGTTCACCCAACTTCTGGTTCACCACTTGCCCCTTTTTACTGAATTTTTCTGCTTTTGTTTAATCATTTCCCTGCTTTCCGGTCAACCTTTCCCTCTTTCAGACTTAATCGCCGCACATTGTTGTCGACTTCTGGTTGATCAGTTCACCCCTTTTTTATCCTTTTTCCCACTTTGGGTTAAGCAGTTCACCCAGCTACTGGTTAACCATTTCCCCTTTGGGACTTAAGTCTCTGAGCATTCTTTTGGGATTCTGGTAAACCATTTGTCCCTTTTTAAAAAATGCTGCTGCTTTTGTTTAATGCTTGCCCTGCTTTGCGGTCGATCATTTCACCCCTTTTAATCCATTTTTGCCACTTTGGGTTAAACAGTTCACACAACTTCTGGTTCACCATTTCACATTTTGGAACTTTTATTCCCACCATTACTTTGGGCTTCTGGTTCATCATTTCACGCTGTTTTACAAATCTTTGCCGCTTCACTTTTAATCCACAAACCGGGGCTCGCTTTCGGGTGTTGGGGGGGGGGGGGGGGGTAGCGGGTTTGGGCCGGGCACTCCACATCCCGGTGTGCGACCGGGTTCGTTCTGGTACCGCTCGGTGCCCCTCGTCCTGCTCTTGCCGCGGAAGCAAACCAGACGACCGTCGGTCTCACGCCCGAGGGGAGAGGAGGCGGAAAGCGGTTTGCAGCCTTTCGCTGTACCTCCGGCGGGCAGCGCCGCACCTCCGAGTGCTCGGTACCGTTCGCTGCGCCTCGTCCGGCCGCACGCAGCGAGCCAAACCCGGAGGAAATCGGCCTGTGCCTTCTCGAGATATGGGCCTCCGGGTGGGACGGACAAACCGGGGCCCCGAGCTCGCTTTCGGCGGCCCGGCACTCGACTTCCCGGTGTCCGAACGTGATCCTTCCGGTACCCTTCGGTGCCCCTTGCCCGACTCCAGCTCCCGTGCTGAAGCGGAGTCGGTCGGCCTGACGGCCGCCGAGTTAGCCAGCGGAAAGCGGTGCGCAGCCTTTCGCTTGCAGCTCCGGCGGGCAGCGCCGCACCTCCGGCTGCTCAGTGCCGTCCGCTGCTCCCCTTCCGGCTGCACGCAGCGAACCATACCCGGAGGAAATCGGCCTCGGCCTTCCGGAGATATGGGCCTGCGAGTGGGACCAATAAATCGGTGCACATTTCCGGCTCGGTTTCCGGCCTCGGCACTATCAGTTCACGCCGTCCGACCGACGTCGTTCTGGCACGGTTCCGTTGCTCCTTGATCCGGTCCAGCCACGGTAATCAGCCGAAGATGGTGGGGGGGGGACACATTGCCCGCCGAGTTAGCCGGAGGAAATCGGCCTCGGACTTCCTCAGATATCAGCCTCCGGGTGGGACAGACAAACCGGGGACCCGAGCACGCTTTCGGCGGCCCGCTGGTCGACTTCCCGGTGTGCGACCGGGTTCGTTCCGGTACCGTTCGCTGCCCCTCGTCCTGCTCTAGCCGCGGAGACAAACCCGACGACCGTCGGTCTCACGCCCGCGGAGGGAGGTGGCGGAAAGTGGTTTGCAGCCTTTCGCTGTACCTCCGGCGGGCAGCGCCCGACCTCCGAGTGCTCGGTACCGTCCGCTGCGCCTGGTCCTGCCGCACACAACGAGCCATACCCGGTGGAAATCGGCCTGTGCCTTCCAGAGATATGGGCCTCCGGGTGGGACGGACAAACCGGGGCCCCGTGCTCGCTTTCGGCGGCCCGCTAGTCGACTTCCCGGTGTGCGACCGGGTTCCTTCCGGTACCGTTCGCTGCCCCTCGTCCTGCTCTAGCCGCGGAAACAAACCCGACGACCGTCGGTCTCACGCCCGCGGAGGGAGGCGGCGGAAAGTGGTTTGCAGCCTTTCGCTGTACCTCCGGCGGGCAGCGCCCGACCTCCGAGTGCTCGGTACCGTCCGCTGCGCCTGGTCCGGCCGCACGCAACGAGCCATACCCGGAGGAAATCGGCCTGTGCCTTCCGGAGATATGGGCCTCCGGGTGGGACGGACAAACCGGGGCCCCGAGCGGTGGCACCCTGCTCGCTTTCGGCGGCCCGGCACTCGACTTCCCGGTGTGCGAACGTCATCGTTCCGGTACCCTTCGGTGCCCCTTGCCCCACTCTAGCTCCGGTGCTAAAGCGGAGTCGGTCGGTCTCACGGACGCCGAGTTAGCAGGCGGAAAGGGGTGCGCAGCCTTTCGCTGTCACTCCGGCGGGCAGCACCGCACCTCCGAGTGCTCGGTACCGAACGCTGCGCCTCCTCCTGCCGCACGCAACGAGCCATACCCGGAGGAAATCGGCCTCGGCGTTCCGGAGTTATCCGCCTCCGAGTGGGCCTGACCAAGCGGGGTGAACTGGAAATCATTAACCAACGTACTTCCATGTTTTCACCCGCAGAGGGCAGCACTCTCTTCTCCGTTTTAAACTGGGCCGACCCGGCTCCGTTTCGAGACCCGGCACTCGACTTCCCGGTGTGCGACCGGGTTCGTTCCTGGTACCGTTCGCTGCCCCTCGTCCTGCTCTAGCCGCGGAACTAAACCCGACGACCGTCGGTCTCACGCCCGCGGAGGGAGGCGGCGGAAAGTGGTTTGCAGCCTTTCGCTGTACCTCCGGCGGGCAGCGCCCGACCTCCGAGTGCTCGGTACCGTCCGCTGCGCCTGGTCCGGCCGCACACAACGAGCCATACCCGGAGGAAATCGGCCTGTGCCTTCCGGAGATATGGGCCTCCGGGTGGGACGGACAAACCGGGGCCCCGAGCGGTGGCACCCTGCTCGCTTTCGGCGGCCCGGCACTCGACTTCCCGGTGTGCGAACGTCATCGTTCCGGTACCCTTCGGTGCCCCTTGCCCCACTCTAGCTCCGGTGCTAAAGCGGAGTCGGTCGGTCTCACGGACGCCGAGTTAGCAGGCGGAAAGGGGTGCGCAGCCTTTCGCTGTCACTCCGGCGGGCAGCACCGCACCTCCGAGTGCTCGGTACCGAACGCTGCGCCTCCTCCTGCCGCACGCAACGAGCCATACCCGGAGGAAATCGGCCTCGGCGTTCCGGAGTTATCCGCCTCCGAGTGGGCCTGACCAAGCGGGGTGAACTGGAAATCATTAACCAACGTACTTCCATGTTTTCACCCGCAGAGGGCAGCACTCTCTTCTCCGTTTTAAACTGGGCCGACCCGGCTCCGTTTCGAGACCCGGCACTCGACTTCCCGGTGTGCGACCGGGTTCGTTCCGGTACCGTTCGCTGCCCCTCGTCCTGCTCTAGCCGCGGAACTAAACCCGACGACCGTCGGTCTCACGCCCGCGGAGGGAGGCGGCGGAAAGTGGTTTGCAGCCTTTCGCTGTACCTCCGGCGGGCAGCGCCCGACCTCCGAGTGCTCGGTACCGTCCGCTGCGCCTGGTCCGGCCGCACACAACGAGCCATACCCGGTGGAAATCGGCCTGTGCCTTCCGGAGATATGGGCCTCCGGGTGGGACGGACAAACCGGGGCCCCGAGCTCGCTTTCGGCGGCCCGCTAGTCGACTTCCCGGTGTGCGAACGTCATCCTTCCGGTACTCAACCGTGCCCCTTGCCCCACTCTAGCTCCGGCGGTAAAGCGGAGTCGGTCGGTCTCACGGACGCCGAGTTAGCAGGCGGAAAGCGGTGCGCAGCCTTTCGCTGTCACTCCGGCGGGCAGCATCGCACCTCCCAGTGCTCGGTACCGTCCGCTGCGCCTGGTCCGGCCGCACACAACGAGCCATACCCGGAGGAAATCGGCCTGTGCCTTCCGGAGATATGGGCCTCCGGGTGGGACGGACAAACCGGGGCCCCGAGCGGTGGCACCCTGCTCGCTTTCAGCGGCCCGTCACTCGACTTCCCGGTATGCGAACGTGATCGTTCCGGTACCCTTCGGTGCCCCTTGCCCCACTCTAGCTCCGGTGCTAAAGCGGAGTCGGTCGGTCTCACGGACGCCGAGTTACCAGGCGGAAAGCGGTGCGCAGCCTTTCGCTGTCACTCCGGCGGGCAGCACCGCATCTCCGAGTGCTCGGTACCGTACGCTGCGCCGCCTCCTGCCGCACGCAACGAGCCATACCCGGAGGAAATCGGCCTCGGCGTTCCGGAGTTATCCGCCTCCGAGTGGGCCTGACCAAGCGGGGTGAACTGGAAATCATTAACCAACGTACTTCCAGGTTTTCACCCGCAGAGGGCAGCACTCTATTCTCCGTTTTAAATTGGGCCGACCCGGCTCCGTTTCGAGACCCGGCACTCGACTTCCCGGTGTGCGAACGTGATCGTTCCGGTACCCAACCGTGCCCCTTGCCCCACTCTAGCTCCGGCGGTAAAGCGAAGTCGGTCGGTCTCACGGACGCCGAGTTAGCAGGCGGAAAGCGGTGCGCAGCCTTTCGCTGTCACTCCGGCGGGCAGCATCGCACCTCCCAGTGCTCGGTACCGTACGCTGCGCCTCCTCCTGCCGCACGCAACGAGCCATACCCGGAGGAAATCGGCCTCGGCCTTCCTGAGATATCAGCCTCCGAGTGGGCCCGAAGAGTCGGTGGCACCCTGCTCGCTTTCAGCGGCCCGGCACTCGACTTCCCCGTGTGCGAACGTCATCCTTCCGGTACTCAACCGTGCCCCTTGCCCCACTCTAGCTCCGGCGATAAAGCGGAGTCGGTCGGTCTCACGGACGCCGAGTTACCAGGCGGAAAGCGGTGCGCAGCCTTTCGCTGTCACTCCGGCGGGCAGCACCGCACCTCCCAGTGCTCGGTACCGTACGCTGCGCCTCCTCCT
>NW_027138509.1:22500-32500 GCF_035084215.1 Heptranchias perlo
GTCGGGCTGGGCACATGGCCTCCCCCCACCATGACGAGGGAGGTTGGCGCCGGTTCCAACCTGGGCTTGCAAGCGGTAATGCATGACAGACAGCCAGCAACAAACAAAAGTCGAAAGGAGCCCACCTTTTGCCAGGCACAGACCGTTAAGGTCACGGACACGCTTGGGTGGTTAAGCTACAGTGACCCTTTCTAGCCGCCTTCGTCGTGTCTGCTGGGCACACATGGCCTTCCCCCCCCTGCCCGTGACAGGGGAGAGGTTGGTGTGCCAGGTCCGACTGGAGTTTGCAAACCATAGCGTTCAAGATACATGCACACACTCAGCCTCCAGCTCTAAAAGGGTGACGTGTTTTGGTGCTCAGTTGCTAGAGAAATCTCGTGTTCAGCTACCAGAACGGGACTTGCTGTGCACATTCCCGCTCCACTCGAGACGGCAGACACCCGGGCTCTGGAGCTTGAATCGGACCTCTGTTAGACAACACAGGTGGACTTCTCGGCCTCACAAGAGAGCAATACGCCAGCGGGTGAACAGGAGAGTCGTGCCGACAAAACCCACTGACTTTTAAAACTGTCCGTCTGCCACTTGGGACAGAGAGAGGAACCTGACGAGCCTGAACACCAGCCTTGGCTGGACCGCTCGGGCCCTCCCATGTCGGACGCGAGTCGCCAAATCGATCGGAAGAGAGTACCGATTCCTCTCAAAAAGTCTGCGTGCCCGTTATTATAAAAGCAGCCCACCGGCCGCGGTGCCTTGCCCACAAACACACTTGGTGTCTGGGGTGATTCAGAGCCGCCGCGGCTCGAAAGTGTCAACCTGTTTTAAAAGTCATCGCTATGCCGGCACAGGTGACTTTCAAGTTAAAGAGTTCTCTTTATTGGCTTTCAAAAAAATCTGCAAAGTGTCACAGAGATTTTGAGAAACTCTTTTTTTTCTTTATATTATTATAATATAATATAATGTGTATATGTTTTCGAAAAGCATCCACCAGCAATCCATGGTGAGCCTCTCTCTGCTGGCAAGCTCCTCCTGCCTGAGCCCGACGCTGTCGAGGCTCAACACGATTTCAGACTGACAAAGAGTTCGAAAATTGCCGCCTGATGTAGCTTTAAATGCTGACAGGTGACTTCCGAGTGCTCTTGTAAAGGTCTCCGCTTTGAAATTGAGAGCCTTTTGCCAAGTGTCACTTTTTCAGGCACTCTTAAAGTGCACCTGGGCTGTCAGAGAAAGCTCTGAAAATCGTGTTCTCGAAAATCTCCGGGTACCCGACCAATCCCTAGGTGCCCGAATGACAAGTGTCAATTCGGCAGGACGGCCTCCCACCTCCGGCCGCAGATGCGTCACTAAATCCCCGCAACGGGGGCTTTCTCATTTCGGCATAGGGGCTTCCGCGGCCAACTCATTAACCTGTGCTCGGACTTTTTGTGCCACAAGTGCAAGGGACCGTTTGCCGGCAGCTACTCGCACCCCCCCGCCCAGGGGGGGAATCCTCTGACCGGAGATCCGAAACGCCGGCCGAATCCATCCCCGTCGGACTTCCGAAGGGGTTCCCTCGACCGACTGACTTCCGAACTCCTTTCTGGGCTTAAACGGGTGGAATTCGGACCCTCTCGCAAGGGAGCCGAAGCCCGCCAGCCCCGGGAGGCCTCGGGGCCGCCGTTTTCAAGCCCGACCAAAAAACCCGAAAAATGGGGAAAAATGGGAAAAATTCCCACTCCCAAAAGGCTTAAAAGTCGGTTGGGCGGCAGCCCGGGTCGGTCTCTGCAGACCTGGAGGCGCTGGACACAAGTCTGGTAAACAGGCTAAGTCTCGACATGCCACCTCTTACTATCCTGCAGGTACCCCGCCAATCCCCCCGGAACCGGCTGGCAATTGGCGAATCAGCGGGACGAATTTGAATTCGTGACCGACTTTCTGACACCGAATCGCCGCAAACGCGTTTCGATTTTTCGGCTTCGGTACCTCCCATCAGACTTTGACTGGCCATATCTCCGGACTCACGTGTCGCAGCCAGGGACCTTCAGGCACCGTTCGACGCGTCTACCCCTGCCCCGTCGAATGGCGCCCCTCGCGGTGTGGTCCGATTTCCGCATTTTGGTCAGATTTGCCTCCAAAATTTTCAGATTGAGTTGACGAATGCCCCCTACGGGGTAACCTCTTGCCCTTTCGGACCTGGTCCCTGTGACTTAATTTCCGCCTTTTGCTCAATCGTTTCCCCATTTATAATTAATTTTAAAAATCGGGTTACTCAGTTCTGGTTTACCAGTTCCCTCTTCGGACTTAGTTTTTGGTTAATCATTTCCGGTTCACCAGTTCCCGTTTTGGACTTAGTCTCTGCGGGCCGTTTCTCATCTTTTGGTTCATCAGTTCCCCTCTTTTAATAATTTTTTGGCTGCTTTCGTTTGATCATTTCCCTGCCTTCTGGGTAACTTTTCCACCTTAGGACTTCATCGCCGCACATTGTTTTCGACTTCTGGTTGATCATTTCACCCCTTTTAATCATTTTTGTAACTTTTGGTTAACCATTTCACCCAGCTTCTGGTTAACCATTTCCCCTTTGGGACTTAGTCTGTGAGCATTCTTTTGGGATTCTGGTTAACCATTTGCCAATTTTTAAAAAATGTTGCCACTTTTGTTTAATGCTTTCTGGTCAACCTTTCCCTCTTTCAGACTTCACCGCGGCACATTGCTATCAGCCTCCTGGTTAATCATTTCACCCCTTTTAATCATTTTGCAACTTTTGGTTAACCATTTCCCCCAGCTTCTGGTTAACCATTTCCCCTTTGGGACTTGGTCTCTGAGCATTCTTTTGGGATTCTGGTTAACCATTTGCCACTTTTTAAAAAATGTTGCCGCTTTTGTTTAATGCTTTCCCTGCTTTCTGGTCAACCTTTTCCCCTTTAGGACTTCACCGCGGCACATTGCTTTAGCCTCCTGGTTAATCATTTCACCCCTTTTAATCATTTTTGCAACTTTTGGTTAACCATTTCCCCCAGCTTCTGGTTAACCATTTCCCCTTTGGGACTTAGTCTCTGAGCATTCTTTTGGGATTCTGGTTAACCATTTGCCAATTATTTTAAAATGTTGCCACTTTTGTTTAATGCTTTCTGGTCAACCTTTCCCTCTTTCAGACTTCACCGCGGCACATTGCTTTAGCCTCCTGGTTAATCATTTCACCCCTTTTAATCATTTTTGCAACTTTTGGTTAACCATTTCCCCCAGCTTCTGGTTAACCATTTCCCCTTTGGGACTTAGTCTCTGAGCATTCTTTTGGGATTCTGGTTAATCATTTGCCACTTTTTTAAAAATGTTGCCGCTTTTGTTTAATGCTTTCCCTGCTTTGTGGTCAACCTTTTCCCCTTTAGGACTTCACCGCGGCACATTGCTTCAGCCTCCTGGTTAATCATTTCACCCCTTTTAATCATTTTTGCAACTTTTGGTTAACCATTTCCCCTGCTTCTGGTTAACCATTTCCCCTTTGGGACTTAGTCTCTGAGCATTCTTTTGGGATTCTGGTTAATCATTTGCCAATTTTTAAAAAATGTTGCCGCTTTTGTTTAATGCTTTCCCTGCTTTGTGGTCAACCTTTTCCCCTTTAGGACTTCACCGCGGCACATTGCTTCAGCCTCCTGGTTAATCATTTCACCCCTTTTAATCATTTTTGCAACTTTTGGTTAACCATTTCCCCCAGCTTCTGGTTAACCATTTCCCCTTTGGGACTTAGTCTCTGAGCATTCTTTTGGGATCTGGTTAACCATTTGCCACTTTTTAAAAAATGTTGCCGCTTTTGTTTAATCGTTTCCCTGCTTTCTGGTCAACCTTTTCCCTTTCAGACTTCATCGCCGAGCATTGTTGTCGACTTCTGGTTAATCATTTTTCCCCTTTAAAATCTTTTTTTGCCACTTTTGGTTAACCATTTCACCCAGCTTCTGGTTAACCATTTGCCCCATTATACTGAATTTTTCCGCTTTGGTTTAATCATTTCCCTGCTTTCTTGTCAACCTTTTACCTTTAGGACTTCACCGCGGCACATTGCTTCAGCCTCCTGGTTAATCATTTCTCCCCTTTTAATCCTTTTTCCCACTTTTGGTTCACCAGTTCACCCAGCTTCTGGTTCACCATTTCCCCTTTGGGACTTAAGTCTCTGAGCATTCTTTTGGGATTCTGGTTAACCATTTGCCACTTTTTAAAAAATGTTGCCGCTTTTGTTTAATGCTTTCCCTGCTTTCTGGTCAACCTTTTCCCCTTTAGGACTTCACCGCGGCACATTGCTTTAGCCTCCTGGTTAATCATTTCACCCCTTTTAATCCTTTTTCCCACTTTGGGTTGGACAGTTCACCCAGCTACTGGTTAACCATTTCCCCTTTGGGACTTAAGTCTCTGAGCATTCTTTTGTGATTCTGGTTCACCATTTGTCCCTTTTTAAAAGATATTGCTGCTTTTGATTAAACCTTTCCCTGCTTTGCGGTCGACCTATTCCTCTTTCAGACTTCATCGCCGCACCTTGTTTTCGACATCTGGTTCAACATTTCTCCCCTTTTAATCCTTTTTCCACTTTTGGTTAAGCAGTTCACCCAGCTTCTGGTTCACCATTTGCCCCTTTTTACTGAATTTTTCTGCTTTTGTTTAATCATTTCCCTGCTTTGCGGTCGACCTATTCCTCTTTCAGACTTCATCGCCGCGCATTGTTTTCGACATCTGGTTAAACATTTCTCCCCTTTTAATCCTTTTTCCACTTTTGGTTAAGCAGTTCACCCAACTTCTGGTTAACCATTTGCCCCTTCTTACTGAATTTTTCCGCTTTTGTTTAATCATTTCCCTGCTTTATGGTCAACCTTTTCCCCTTTAGGACTTCGCCGCCGCACTTTGCTTTCGCCTTCTGGTTAATCATTTCACAACATTTTAATCCTTTTTCCCACTTTTGGTTAAACAGTTCACCCAGCTTCTGGTTAACCATTTGCCCCTTTGGGACTTAAGTCTCTGAGCATTCTTTTGGGATTCTGGTTCACCATTTGTCCCTTTTTAAAAGATATTGCTGCTTCTGTTTAATCCTTTCCCTGCTTTGCGGTCAACCTTTTCCTCTTTCAGACTTCATCGCCGCGCATTGTTTTCGACATCTGGTTCAACATTTCTCCCCTTTTAATCCTCTTTCCCACTTTTGGTTAAGCAGTTCACCCAACTTCTGGTTCACCACTTGCCCCTTTTTACTGAATTTTTCTGCTTTTGTTTAATCATTTCCCTGCTTTCCGGTCAACCTTTCCCTCTTTCAGACTTAATCGCCGCACATTGTTGTCGACTTCTGGTTGATCAGTTCACCCCTTTTTTATCCTTTTTCCCACTTTGGGTTAAGCAGTTCACCAGCTACTGGTTAACCATTTCCCCTTTGGGACTTAAGTCTCTGAGCATTCTTTTGGGATTCTGGTAAACCATTTGTCCTTTTTAAAAAATGCTGCTGCTTTTGTTTAATGCTTGCCCTGCTTTGCGGTCGATCATTTCACCCCTTTTAATCCATTTTTGCCACTTTGGTTAAACAGTTCACACAACTTCTGGTTCACCATTTCACATTTTGGAACTTTTATTCCCACCATTACTTTGGGCTTCTGGTTCATCATTTCACGCTGTTTTACAAATCTTTGCCGCTTCACTTTTAATCCACAAACCGGGGCTCGCTTCGGGTGTTGGGGGGGGGGGGGGGGGTAGCGGGTTTGGGCCGGGCACTCCACATCCCGGTGTGCGACCGGGTTCGTTCTGGTACCGCTCGGTGCCCCTCGTCCTGCTCTTGCCGCGGAAGCAAACCAGACGACCGTCGGTCTCACGCCCGAGGGGAGAGGAGGCGGAAAGCGGTTTGCAGCCTTTCGCTGTACCTCCGGCGGGCAGCGCCGCACCTCCGAGTGCTCTGGTACCGTTCGCTGCGCCTCGTCCGGCCGCACGCAGCGAGCCAAACCCGGAGGAAATCGGCCTGTGCCTTCTCGAGATATGGGCCTCCGGGTGGGACGGACAAACCGGGGCCCCGAGCTCGCTTTCGGCGGCCCGGCACTCGACTTCCCGGTGTCCGAACGTGATCCTTCCGGTACCCTTCGGTGCCCCTTGCCCGACTCCAGCTCCCGTGCTGAAGCGGAGTCGGTCGGCCTGACGGCCGCCGAGTTAGCCAGCGGAAAGCGGTGCGCAGCCTTTCGCTTGCAGCTCCGGCGGGCAGCGCCGCACCTCCGGCTGCTCAGTGCCGTCCGCTGCTCCCCTTCCGGCTGCACGCAGCGAACCATACCCGGAGGAAATCGGCCTCGGCCTTCCGGAGATATGGGCCTGCGAGTGGGACCAATAAATCGGTGCACATTTCCGGCTCGGTTTCCGGCCTCGGCACTATCAGTTCACGCCGTCCGACCGACGTCGTTCTGGCACGGTTCCGTTGCTCCTTGATCCGGTCCAGCCACGGTAATCAGCCGAAGATGGTGGGGGGGGGACACATTGCCCGCCGAGTTAGCCGGAGGAAATCGGCCTCGGACTTCCTCAGATATCAGCCTCCGGGTGGGACAGACAAACCGGGGACCCGAGCACGCTTTCGGCGGCCCGCTGGTCGACTTCCCGGTGTGCGACCGGGTTCGTTCCGGTACCGTTCGCTGCCCCTCGTCCTGCTCTAGCCGCGGAGACAAACCCGACGACCGTCGGTCTCACGCCCGCGGAGGGAGGTGGCGGAAAGTGGTTTGCAGCCTTTCGCTGTACCTCCGGCGGGCAGCGCCCGACCTCCGAGTGCTCGGTACCGTCCGCTGCGCCTGGTCCTGCCGCACACAACGAGCCATACCCGGTGGAAATCGGCCTGTGCCTTCCAGAGATATGGGCCTCCGGGTGGGACGGACAAACCGGGGCCCCGTGCTCGCTTTCGGCGGCCCGCTAGTCGACTTCCCGGTGTGCGACCGGGTTCCTTCCGGTACCGTTCGCTGCCCCTCGTCCTGCTCTAGCCGCGGAAACAAACCCGACGACCGTCGGTCTCACGCCCGCGGAGGGAGGCGGCGGAAAGTGGTTTGCAGCCTTTCGCTGTACCTCCGGCGGGCAGCGCCCGACCTCCGAGTGCTCGGTACCGTCCGCTGCGCCTGGTCCGGCCGCACGCAACGAGCCATACCCGGAGGAAATCGGCCTGTGCCTTCCGGAGATATGGGCCTCCGGGTGGGACGGACAAACCGGGGCCCCGAGCGGTGGCACCCCTGCTCGCTTTCGGCGGCCCGGCACTCGACTTCCCGGTGTGCGAACGTCATCGTTCCGGTACCCTTCGGTGCCCCTTGCCCCACTCTAGCTCCGGTGCTAAAGCGGAGTCGGTCGGTCTCACGGACGCCGAGTTAGCAGGCGGAAAGGGGTGCGCAGCCTTTCGCTGTCACTCCGGCGGGCAGCACCGCACCTCCGAGTGCTCGGTACCGAACGCTGCGCCTCCTCCTGCCGCACGCAACGAGCCATACCCGGAGGAAATCGGCCTCGGCGTTCCGGAGTTATCCGCCTCCGAGTGGGCCTGACCAAGCGGGGTGAACTGGAAATCATTAACCACGTACTTCCATGTTTTCACCCGCAGAGGGCAGCACTCTCTTCTCCGTTTTAAACTGGGGCCGACCCGGCTCCGTTTCGAGACCCGGCACTCGACTTCCCGGTGTGCGACCGGGTTCGTTCCGGTACCGTTCGCTGCCCCTCGTCCTGCTCTAGCCGCGGAACTAAACCCGACGACCGTCGGTCTCACGCCCGCGGAGGGAGGCGGCGGAAAGTGGTTTGCAGCCTTTCGCTGTACCTCCGGCGGGCAGCGCCCGACCTCCGAGTGCTCGGTACCGTCCGCTGCGCCTGGTCCGGCCGCACACAACGAGCCATACCCGGAGGAAATCGGCCTGTGCCTTCCGGAGATATGGGCCTCCGGGTGGGACGGACAAACCGGGGCCCCGAGCGGTGGCACCCTGCTCGCTTTCGGCGGCCCGGCACTCGACTTCCCGGTGTGCGAACGTCATCGTTCCGGTACCCCTTCGGTGCCCCTTGCCCCACTCTAGCTCCGGTGCTAAAGCGGAGTCGGTCGGTCTCACGGACGCCGAGTTAGCAGGCGGAAAGGGGTGCGCAGCCTTTCGCTGTCACTCCGGCGGGCAGCACCGCACCTCCGAGTGCTCGGTACCGAACGCTGCGCCTCCTCCTGCCGCACGCAACGAGCCATACCCGGAGGAAATCGGCCTCGGCGTTCCGGAGTTATCCGCCTCCGAGTGGGCCTGACCAAGCGGGGTGAACTGGAAATCATTAACCAACGTACTTCCATGTTTTCACCCGCAGAGGGCAGCACTCTCTTCTCCGTTTTAAACTGGGCCGACCCGGCTCCGTTTCGAGACCCGGCACTCGACTTCCCGGTGTGCGACCGGGTTCGTTCCGGTACCGTTCGCTGCCCCTCGTCCTGCTCTAGCCGCGGAACTAAACCCGACGACCGTCGGTCTCACGCCCGCGGAGGGAGGCGGCGGAAAGTGGTTTGCAGCCTTTCGCTGTACCTCCGGCGGGCAGCGCCCGACCTCCGAGTGCTCGGTACCGTCCGCTGCGCCTGGTCCGGCCGCACACAACGAGCCATACCCGGTGGAAATCGGCCTGTGCCTTCCGGAGATATGGGCCTCCGGGTGGGACGGACAAACCGGGGCCCCGAGCTCGCTTTCGGCGGCCCGCTAGTCGACTTCCCGGTGTGCGAACGTCATCCTTCCGGTACTCAACCGTGCCCCTTGCCCCACTCTAGCTCCGGCGGTAAAGCGGAGTCGGTCGGTCTCACGGACGCCGAGTTAGCAGGCGGAAAGCGGTGCGCAGCCTTTCGCTGTCACTCCGGCGGGCAGCATCGCACCTCCCAGTGCTCGGTACCGTCCGCTGCGCCTGGTCCGGCCGCACACAACGAGCCATACCCGGAGGAAATCGGCCTGTGCCTTCCGGAGATATGGGCCTCCGGGGTGGGACGGACAAACCGGGGCCCCGAGCGGTGGCACCCTGCTCGCTTTCAGCGGCCCGTCACTCGACTTCCCGGTATGCGAACGTGATCGTTCCGGTACCCTTCGGTGCCCCTTGCCCACTCTAGCTCCGGTGCTAAAGCGGAGTCGGTCGGTCTCACGGACGCCGAGTTACCAGGCGGAAAGCGGTGCGCAGCCTTTCGCTGTCACTCCGGCGGGCAGCACCGCATCTCCGAGTGCTCGGTACCGTACGCTGCGCCGCCTCCTGCCGCACGCAACGAGCCATACCCGGAGGAAATCGGCCTCGGCGTTCCGGAGTTATCCGCCTCCGAGTGGGCCTGACCAAGCGGGGTGAACTGGAAATCATTAACCAACGTACTTCCAGGTTTTCACCCGCAGAGGGCAGCACTCTATTCTCCGTTTTAAATTGGGCCGACCCGGCTCCGTTTCGAGACCCGGCACTCGACTTCCCGGTGTGCGAACGTGATCGTTCCGGTACCCAACCGTGCCCCTTGCCCCACTCTAGCTCCGGCGGTAAAGCGAAGTCGGTCGGTCTCACGGACGCCGAGTTAGCAGGCGGAAAGCGGTGCGCAGCCTTTCGCTGTCACTCCGGCGGGCAGCATCGCACCTCCCAGTGCTCGGTACCGTACGCTGCGCCTCCTCCTGCCGCACGCAACGAGCCATACCCGGAGGAAATCGGCCTCGGCCTTCCTGAGATATCAGCCTCCGAGTGGGCCCGAAGAGTCGGTGGCACCCTGCTCGCTTTCAGCGGCCCGGCACTCGACTTCCCCGTGTGCGAACGTCATCCTTCCGGTACTCAACCGTGCCCCTTGCCCCACTCTAGCTCCGGCGATAAAGCGGAGTCGGTCGGTCTCACGGACGCCGAGTTACCAGGCGGAAAGCGGTGCGCAGCCTTTCGCTGTCACTCCGGCGGGCAGCACCGCACCTCCCAGTGCTCGGTACCGTACGCTGCGCCTCCTCCTGCCGCACGCAACGAGCCATACCCGGAGGAAATCGGCCTCGGCCTTCCTGAGATATCAGCCTCCAAACGGGCGTCACAAATCAGGGCA
>NW_027138509.1:42500-44810 GCF_035084215.1 Heptranchias perlo
TGTTTTGGTGCTCAGTTGCTAGAGAAATCTCGTGTTCAGCTACCAGAACGGGACTTGCTGTGCACATTCCCGCTCCACTCGAGACGGCAGACACCCGGGCTCTGGAGCTTGAATCGGACCTCTGTTAGACAACACAGGTGGACTTCTCGGCCTCACAAGAGAGCAATACGCCAGCGGGTGAACAGGAGAGTCGTGCCGACAAAACCCACTGACTTTTAAAACTGTCCGTCTGCCACTTGGGACAGAGAGAGGAACCTGACGAGCCTGAACACCAGCCTTGGCTGGACCGCTCGGGCCCTCCCATGTCGGACGCGAGTCGCCAAATCGATCGGAAGAGAGTACCGATTCCTCTCAAAAAGTCTGCGTGCCCGTTATTATAAAAGCAGCCCACCGGCCGCGGTGCCTTGCCCACAAACACACTTGGTGTCTGGGGTGATTCAGAGCCGCCGCGGCTCGAAAGTGTCAACCTGTTTTAAAAGTCATCGCTATGCCGGCACAGGTGACTTTCAAGTTAAAGAGTTCTCTTTATTGGCTTTCAAAAAAATCTGCAAAGTGTCACAGAGATTTTGAGAAACTCTTTTTTTTCTTTATATTATTATAATATAATATAATGTGTATATGTTTTCGAAAAGCATCCACCAGCAATCCATGGTGAGCCTCTCTCTGCTGGCAAGCTCCTCCTGCCTGAGCCCGACGCTGTCGAGGCTCAACACGATTTCAGACTGACAAAGAGTTCGAAAATTGCCGCCTGATGTAGCTTTAAATGCTGACAGGTGACTTCCGAGTGCTCTTGTAAAGGTCTCCGCTTTGAAATTGAGAGCCTTTTGCCAAGTGTCACTTTTTCAGGCACTCTTAAAGTGCACCTGGGCTGTCAGAGAAAGCTCTGAAAATCGTGTTCTCGAAAATCTCCGGGTACCCGACCAATCCCTAGGTGCCCGAATGACAAGTGTCAATTCGGCAGGACGGCCTCCCACCTCCGGCCGCAGATGCGTCACTAAATCCCCGCAACGGGGGCTTTCTCATTTCGGCATAGGGGCTTCCGCGGCCAACTCATTAACCTGTGCTCGGACTTTTTGTGCCACAAGTGCAAGGGACCGTTTGCCGGCAGCTACTCGCACCCCCCCGCCCAGGGGGGGAATCCTCTGACCGGAGATCCGAAACGCCGGCCGAATCCATCCCCGTCGGACTTCCGAAGGGGTTCCCTCGACCGACTGACTTCCGAACTCCTTTCTGGGCTTAAACGGGTGGAATTCGGACCCTCTCGCAAGGGAGCCGAAGCCCGCCAGCCCCGGGAGGCCTCGGGGCCGCCGTTTTCAAGCCCGACCAAAAAACCCGAAAAATGGGGAAAAATGGGAAAAATTCCCACTCCCAAAAGGCTTAAAAGTCGGTTGGGCGGCAGCCCGGGTCGGTCTCTGCAGACCTGGAGGCGCTGGACACAAGTCTGGTAAACAGGCTAAGTCTCGACATGCCACCTCTTACTATCCTGCAGGTACCCCGCCAATCCCCCCGGAACCGGCTGGCAATTGGCGAATCAGCGGGACGAATTTGAATTCGTGACCGACTTTCTGACACCGAATCGCCGCAAACGCGTTTCGATTTTTCGGCTTCGGTACCTCCCATCAGACTTTGACTGGCCATATCTCCGGACTCACGTGTCGCAGCCGGGACCTTCAGGCACCGTTCGACGCGTCTACCCCTGCCCCGTCGAATGGCGCCCCTCGCGGTGTGGTCCGATTTCCGCATTTTGGTCAGATTTGCCTCCAAAATTTTCAGATTGAGTTGACGAATGCCCCCTACGGGGTAACCTCTTGCCCTTTCGGACCTGGTCCCTGTGACTTAATTTCCGCCTTTTGCTCAATCGTTTCCCCATTTATAATTAATTTTAAAAATCTGGTTACTCAGTTCTGGTTTACCAGTTCCCTCTTCGGACTTAGTTTTTGGTTAATCATTTCCGGTTCACCAGTTCCCGTTTTGGACTTAGTCTCTGCGGGCCGTTTCTCATCTTTTGGTTCATCAGTTCCCCTCTTTTAATAATTTTTTGGCTGCTTTCGTTTGATCATTTCCCTGCCTTCTGGGTAACTTTTCCACCTTAGGACTTCATCGCCGCACATTGTTTTCGACTTCTGGTTGATCATTTCACCCCTTTTAATCATTTTTGTAACTTTTGGTTAACCATTTCACCCAGCTTCTGGTTAACCATTTCCCCTTTGGGACTTAGTCTGTGAGCATTCTTTTGGGATTCTGGTTAACCATTTGCCAATTTTTAAAAAATGTTGCCACTTTTGTTTAATGCTTTCTGGTCAACCTATA